>NC_057798.1:103602872-103625220 GCF_018294505.1 Triticum aestivum | reverse complement strand
CACGGCAACGGCAGCTACGGCCATTGCGCGCGGCGGCCAGGTCAGCATGCACGCCAGATGTGGTTACCACGCGCGTACGCAGCGGCGGCCTGCAGCCGGGCGGTGACCAGCGAAACCGTGGCCAGCAGGGCACGCGGCGGCGCGAGCGTGCAGCGGGCACGTGTGCAGCAGCCAGTGCGACGCGGTGACGAGCTGGCCAACGGGGCGGCGGCGGCGGCGGCGGCCATCACGGGACGGCGTCAGGGCGCGGCAGTAGGCCATCGGGATGTCAAAATCTTCATCGTGTTCATCGGGAACTTCGACGGCGCGTGGCACAGTAGGTGCTTTTTCGGCGGTACCGTGACCATCTGGGTTACGATCTGTACCGACTCCCGCATAGTGCAGTCAATAAGTCCCTCCTGATCCAAGAACATCAACATTGGTCGGCGACGTATTCATCAGCTCGGTTCTTGGGATGAAAATCCACACCATAGATAGATTAAATCCAAAAAATAGACTAATCACAAAAAGAATCGCGATAACATGAGGAATCCATTTTTTTGCAAAAGAGGGACCGGATCTTATACCTTTGCGTAAACGACGAAAGCCTGCTTGATGCAGGCTTGATGCAGGCTTGATGGAGAGTTCGTGGAGCAAAGCGTGCTGATAACGTGTTCTGCAACTCCGCCGGTGAGTCCGATCCAAGGTTGCGGAGCGAGGGCGAGTGTCGTAGACGAAGTAGTCGAACACACAAAGTAGATGGACACAGAAAAATATGATGAAGACTAGCTTTATTAATCAATGATCAACTGTTATAATGATACCTTCTTGTCGCTTTATATAGAGGGTAGAGGGTCAAGGAATAAGTATCCACTTAACTTAAAGTGTGGAACCGGGAGAGGCCAAACTGTGCGGCCACCGCCAACCCTCGTGCGGCACGGTTTCCCGCCAGAAACGCGGATTTTTTGTCCAAAAGGACCCCCCGCCGAGATGAATTGCCAAAAAAGACTGCCTCTGAATCAATTTGACAAAAAGGACCCCCTCGGCGGTGGCCGCAGGCGCGGCAGGCGACACGTGGCACCTGCCGCCACGCCAGGAGGCTGCGGGCCCTGCCGCCACCACAGGAGGCGGCCACCCAGCCAGAACGGATTCCCAGCTCCTCCCGCGCCACGACGGAACGGGGCGGGCCAGGTGGGCCCTGCCGCCACCGGGCGAGGCGGCCAGCCCTGGCGCGGTCGCTGGCTGGCCGACAGGCCCTGCTTCGCGCGGGCCCCGCCGGCGGGCCTCGCAGCCACTGCCTGAGGCGGCCTCGCATGCCGACAGCGCTGGCTGACAGCTGCTACTGCACACTGCCCGAGGCGCAGGCCCTGCCGCCACTAGCGCAGGCGGCCCGTTGCTGCATGCGCGCGGATTCCCCTGGCCGACATGAGCCACTGTGGCAAATGGCGTTGATTCCCACACGCGTAATAACGATGAATTTCAGTGTTGCAAATTGGGCTGATTCCCACGCGCGGAGGACGACGAATTTCACGGGCGGGAACTGTTGTGCCGACACTACAGGGATGCTCCTCCTTTATATAGTATGCGTATGCTCCGTGCGCAAGCACACTCTGCCCTCCTCTTCTACTCTCTGCATGTAAGAACAGAGAGAAAGCAGAACTCATTACACATTTCATTCGTGATTTATGGTGATTTAGAGTTGGATTTTGAATATGCTGAAGTTGAAGAAAAGATAGACGAAGGTAAGATCTATCCATTTTTGTTGGTTTGGTTCACATGCATGCAGTTTGTACTATTTTTGTTTAGTTCATAACTATGTGTTCTCTGCTGTGTTAGGTATTATTTCATCAATTTTTGGAGTCATTTAGTGCTTCAGGAGTAGGATTTGTGTAGCGTGAACTACAAAGTTGAAGATCAAGGTATGAGCTTTGCAATACATTTACTTATTTGTGCATGCAGGGTGGTAATTAGTTCGTCCTTTAGCTTGTTATTAGCTATGTGATGGTAGTGCTTAGAGGTTAGAAATAATTTCAGACGAGAGATGTAGCATTTAAACTATTTTTTTAAATAGTAGGTTGAAGATGTTGCATCAACCTTAGGTGCGTCCATTAGTATTGACATGCGGGAAATCTTAATACCGTAATTAAGAAAAAAATTGTACTGTAATGGTTATTGCATGCGGTATGTTATTTCATGTGGTATGTTATTTTATGTGGTATGTTTATTAATAAGTCTATAGTTAGGAAACCGTAAGTCTATTTTGTTATGTCGCAATAATCTAAATTTAATATGTTAAGATTAGTTGCTAATGTACTTAATGATGTATGTAATTAAGTAAAATAATTCATCTTAATAGCAAACAAGGAGGAAAAGACGTGATTGAAGAAATTGTGTTTCCATTTTTGCTGTCTCATTTTGAGGTGATGAACACATACATGGAAGTGCTATTTTCATACTTTTGTTAGCATGAAGAAAAATCCGTGTGTAATATTGATGTTAATGTGATAATAGGTTGACTCCGTTCATATAGTACTGGCGACGGATATTTATTGGAACTATTTTGACGCTTAATTGCATTCGCAAGCACATCCATATTGGAGCTAAGGTAAAAAAATGACACTGTAATTTTGTTAATATTTTTTGTAATTTTGTTAATTTTGTTAATATTTTTTGTATTGATGTACTATTGTGAATAATGTGCATGCCGCTGCAAATATTATTATTTGTAGATAAATGATTGTTATCGTATGATGTGAAAAAATTATATAAAGCCAAAAGAAATTAAATGTTTTACTCATATGATATTAAAATGTTATTATCGTACTATTATATTTACTGGTTGTTTGGATAGCGAGTAATTACCATGGGTTTTCTCATAACCTGTTGTAAAAAAAATAGTTTTTACTAATAGTCGTTTTTTCAAAAACTCAGTTTTTGCATGTTATGAGAATCAATTTAGGATATTTTTGGGGTAGTTAGAGAAAAGCAAAGAGAGTTTTAGTTTGTGACGCCGTATCTCTCTACGCGAGGGATCTCCATGCCCGAGGAGACTTGTGTCCCAGATTTAAACCAGTAGCAGGTAGAATGTCCAGACAGTACAAGCGAGTGATCTGATCAGGTAGTGATGTTTACATTTTAATACATTTACAGTGATATTACATATTATCCTCTAACACTTTTTGTTTACAATGTTTCGATGTGATGTGCAGGGCATACCTGATTTAAATTGGAATGATGAGTACACCCAACCTGGCGACAATGTTTACACAGTAGATACGGATTTCTTCAGAGAGAACGTTATTGGCCCATCCTTTATCCCCGACGAGTCACAACAACCATACGCCTACAATTACGCATCAGATTCGCAACAAGGATTACAGACTCCACCACCTATGCAAGAGTCGCATACACAGGAAGACCAACTGGAGTACGGTCGCGGTCTTCGTGTACCTCGACCACCTAATCGCTTGGAGCTTTCCGGCCCGAAGGGAAGGCCAGGTGGCCGTCGTCGACTACAATGATTCATCTATCCACGTGCGCGACCCAATGTATCTACATATGTCTGTACCAGACTTTTTAATTTGAACATTTATGTATGCTGAAATAAAAATGCACGAGTCAGGAATAATTTTCCCCTCAATATTTTCCCGCCAACGCTTTCCCTCCATATGTTCCCGCCACCCGATTCCCGCCAACGCTTTCCCTCCATATGTTCCGACCACTCGTTTCCCGCCATATGTTCCCGCCAACCCTTTCCCGCCATACTGCACTCGTACTTTCCCGCCATTTTCTCCTCTATACCTATAAAATCCCCTTCAGACGGAGGTGGATAAGCATTCGAGTGTAGTGTCGTCGAGATGTCCCATTATCCTTTCGATCGTAGTTTTCACCCTGGGATGAGCAGGACTCTTCTCAGGCTAACTACCGATTTCAGGATGGACAATAGGATAGTTCCATGGGACGAACTCATCGGTAGTGACACCATAATGAATGAGTTGGCTCACCAATTACGTAGGTCTGGATGGCCTGAAAGGACCTACGAGGAGGTACGTAAAGAACTTCTTAGGTTGCATGCAAGGTGGAAGAATGTAGTGGAGCCGAAGAGTGAAACGTTAGAAGGACTGCAGAAAATTATCCATTTTTATGGACTAAGGAGAGCGAGGATGAAGATGATATCTTCATGCCGCCGCTTCCGGGTGCTGCATCGTCAAAGGGCAAGAGTTCTGCATCGTCTAAGGGCAAGAGTACTGCATCCTCGAAAAGCAAGAGTTCTGCATCGTCCAAGGGTAAGAGTTCTGCATCCTCGAAGGGCAAGAGTTCTGCATCGATGGAAGATGACGATGATGCCATGTAGTTTTTATGCTGTATTCCAGTTCTACCGTTTAATTCGGATGTACTTGCATTATTAGTTTGTACTCTCTTATTGTAGGGCATTATGTTTTATCTTAATTTTATTTTGTAGTTGTTGCACGATGTTCGATATTAGTGGAGGGAAAGAAAATGCCACTACTTTATTCTAAAACTATATTTTTTTTCATTACGACACGGCACAACTGAAAATAAAATACGTCGTAGGAATAAAGCTACATTTAACTCCTGAAATAAAGGTACATTAAAGTGCAGAAATGAAGATACAAATGATTGCGAAATTAAAAATACTACCACAGGAATCTACTGAGTCCAGCGTGGATATTTTCCTTTTCCATCGCCAGCTTCTTCTGCTGCCTTGGCCTCACGAGCCCTTTCTTTCTTTCTCTGCCTCACGAGCCTCCTTTCGCTGTCGTTCCTGCTCCTCCATGCGATGAGCCTCTTCCCTGTTTTTCTTTTCTAAATCCTGAAAAAAAACGGTGTTGCTCCGCATAGTATTCTTTTAACTCTCTCTCTTGCTCTGCTTTCTCCTCAGCTTCCGCCTTCTCGCGTCGCTCTTCCACAAATAAACTATTCCACGCATGGCGACTTTTTTCACGAATCTCAGTCACTGCCCAAGCCGGCTTCTCCGTGTCAATCCAACGATAGTACATGCACAGAGGCGGAGGAGACTACAACAAAAAACAAGAATGTTACTAAAGAATCAAAATACCAACAATATCTATTCGTGATGGTTAAAGCATACCGGAGGCTTGTCGTACTCTGAAATAGCTACGGCAGGATCTTCCTCATAATTGGCGCACATGAAAAACTTCATGCCCAACCAATCTGAAAAATCCGTCACTTCCTTCACCTTGCAAAGATCGCCACACCAACACCGCAGGACTGCCACCCTCGGAGGCAAACTTGCATTCTTCATTTTATGCTTTGATCCGAACAAGGCAAACTCATACCGACTGAACAAATGTGTTACACACTTCGCGCACTGGCGATTTCGAGGATGTCTGGACGAGAGTCTCGGTGTCACCTTTTATAGGCTCAGACAATAAATTAGGCGGGATATTTTAGGATCCCTGTAGTGTCGGTACAATAGGTTCCCGCAGCATCGGATTCCCACAGTGACGTCGTATCCGCTGAGGCAGAAAAAGCAAAAGCCATAGTGATTCCCGCCAGTGAAATTCGTCGTCCTCCGCGCGTGGTAATCAGCCCAGTTTACAACAGTGAAATTCATCGTTATTACGCGCGTGGGAATCAACGCCATTTGCCACAGTGGCTCATGTCGGCCAGGGGAATCCGCTGCTGCTGCACACTGGCCGAGGCGCTGTCGGCAGGCGAGGCCGCCTCAGGCAGTGGCGGCGAGGCCCACCGGCGGGGCCCGCACGAAGTAGGGCCTGTCGGCCAGCCAGTGACTGCGCCAGGGCTGGCCGCCTTGCCCGGTGGCGGCAGGGCCCACCTGGCCCACCCCGTTCCGTCGCGGCGCGGGAGGAGCTGGGAATCCGTTCTGGCTGGGTGGCTGCCTCCTGCGGTGGCGGCAGGGCCCGCCGCCTCCTGGCGTGGCGGCAGGTGCCACGTGTCGCCTGCCGCGCCTGCCGCCACCGCCGAGGGGGTCCTTTTTGTCAAATTGATTTAGAGGCAGTCTTTTTTGGCAATTCATCTCGGCAGGGGGTCCTTTTGGACAAAAACTCCAGAAACGCGTAAAGGGTTCTTCGTCGATCATAAGGCGATCTTTGTAACACTACTCCAGGTAGAAGTTTCTTGGGTGGCAGAAGATTTCCATGACTGGACAAGACCAATTAAAGCGAGGTTATATTGAGCTGATCCAGATTAAGTTTAACTCGGGTTAAAATGTACGCTGGTAGTATAGTGGTACGTCCACCTTCTGAGTGAGTATATAAATAGGTTGTCCTACTCCTAGCTGAAAGCAAGAAGCCAGACGAATCAAAGCTCCGACGCGCCCCGACAAATGGCATCTAAGGTGGTTCTCCTCCTCGGCACCGACGCGAAGCTCGGCAGGCTGGTCGTCAGCGGCGTCGTGCCGTGCGACCGGCAGCCTCATCGACATCGCCACCTCTCCCGTCTTCCCGAGTACGTACGCTACCCTATGCATGCCCCTTGCTGAATGAATCTTGGTGACAGCGACATACATCTGGCCAGGCTAAATTGATCTGTTATGTGCTATGCAGACGCGGAGGTGGAGCTGCGGTGCGCGGGGCAGGTGGTGGCCTGCGCGACGACCAACATACCGTCAAAAAGCTATGCATTTGGCTCTATCTCACCGGCAACTACTCGCATGACATCGGCCTGCTGGTCAGCAACGCCGTTGACAGCGAGATGGTAACAGATTTGTAACTCGCCATTTTATCCAAGAAGGAGCCAGAGGACACCGAACATTAGGTTATGGTGCAGCAAGCTCAGGATATGGATGGATTTTTCAGTGCATACCCTAGCGTTCTTCGTTGCCTCACAAGGCTCCATCTACAAAATGTTCGCTTGGCTGAACGGGACATGAATCACCTTTTGTTCGACTGCTGCGAGCAACTGCTGCACCTTCATCTGGACCACTGTGACACCGGGGACTGTTCTGTATGGAAGATCAATGCGCCACATTCGAATCTCAGAGTTCTAGAAGTCTACTTATCCAAGTTGAAAAGAGCTGAGGTGCTCTGCCTTTCAAAACTAGAGCGGGTCTGTTGGCAGGCTTGGTTGTTTTATGAGGCCCCCTTGTGTTTTGGTTCTGTCCCGTCACTCAAGGAATTATCCCTCGTCTGTGATGCAACTCTCATTCATCAAGACTTTAGTTTAAGCTAGGTTCCAGACGGTGCCACAAACATACATACTTTAACCTTAAACTTTCGAGGAGAAAAGGTAATTTTAGCCGATAGTTGTTATATTGTGGCTGTGTGCTATTTCGTTCGTACGAACTTAACGTTGGACTAGCACTGGGATTATTCTAGTTTTGCTGGTTCATTCCAACACCATGTTATTTGCTTTTATTTACAATTTATAATTTCCAGGAAGCATCCCATTACTTAGCAAATGACTAACCTGGTGCGCACATAACTTGCATCTATGACATACAGATGTACAATTATTCTATTTTTACCTCTCTTTTTTTGTTCATCAGATTTGGATGCAACCAGACGAAAAACAACTATGCACTGCATTCAACAAGCTAAGAAAGCTGACCATCCATGGTATCTTTATAAAATTTGACCTATTATGGACATTAAATCTCATCGAAGCTGCTCCATCTGTCGAGACATTTGATGTTGAGGTACTTCCACTCATTCTTTTCAACTTTTAGTTAGAATGTGTACAAGTCTATCTGACTCAAAGCACCATCGTAGTCTCTTTGGCTTTGATTAGAATCCTACTATAACCCCTTATAATTTAGGTATTGGTGGTTGAATGCAGATGTTTGAACATCCATGCCAGGAGGGTGGTGAAGCAAGAATAAGATGTTTTGGTGCTCAGAGAGTGGAACCTTCATGGAAGTCGTCTGGGTTCATAAGCTATCACAAGTGGCAATTGAAAGAGTTCTAGTTCGGTGGTTTTAGGCCCCTACTGGAGAAACACTTTTTATATGTAAGTATTGTTATGGGTAGAACTCCAGACTTGAAGACAGTTCTTCTGACAGACGGTCAATATCCATGCAAGGGTTGTGACACAAGAATCCCAATACCTGTTCCCGTAGGGGGCTTCTTTCCAACAACAGGGATGCCCAAGAAGCAATAGCCAAGCAACTTAGAGAGAGGGCCCGGTCCTCGGCACGGATAATTTTCCGTAGTGGTTCGGCATACCCCTCATGGGCAACCTGATCATATATTTATTAGCTAGGAGAGTACAAGAGATCACGATAGTTGCGATGTAATGTGAAATGTGAATTCCAGGAGTAACTCTCTTTGTATTTTTGGTATCATTTCATCAAAACCTGGTTATAATTAATAGATTAGGCAAATGTTGATTGCCAATGCAAGCTCATCCTGTCATTTGTTCACACTTTTGTGCAGACTCTTTGTGTCTTGATATAAGGCCACAAGAGAAGTTGGAGACCCGTTAGAGCATCTACAATCAGACTTCACAAGTGCGGTCCCTCAAACGCCCACAAACGCGTCCACGGACACTGTCGTTCCTCAAGTTCCCCTTCTCACAATCAGATACCTCAATTAACATACCTCAAATCCATACAAACTCATGCAACTACGTAAACGATGCATTACACACATTGTCCGGCTACTACATCAGGACATGCCATCGGACTACCATATATATTGACATGTTTAATCTGCATGCTAGCTATGGACTAGAAGATCATCCACGACTGTCCTTGCCCTTCCCGACGCCCTTGCTATCCATCTCCCGGAGTAGCGGTCGAAGACGCGGTATAGATCGAGCTGGATCTGCTCATAGCCGGAGTTGTCCGACCCGTCGATGTACTCCTTCTCCTCTTTGGAAGCAGTCCGACCATGGCATGAACCGCCCGATTCTGCTCTCAGTCGAGGGCGCGTGTGTTCCTCCGCTGCCGCTTCTTAGTAATGCGGGCTTGGATGGCTTCCTTCTCTGCGGCTGCCCGTGCCGCCGCATCAACCGCCTCCGCCGCCGCCATGTCGGTAGCGAGGCGGGCCTCCGCCGCCCTCATCCTCTCCTTCCCACGGCGAGCACACCGGTCCCGGTAGGACTCATACTCCAGCGGACTGGTGATGGGGAAATGGAGATTGGAAGGATCCCAAGAGGACCGCAATTATCCAGCACAGGAGGATTCGAGCGCCCAATGCGCCATGCAATGGACTCGCGCCGGACAGTTCATGCCATCGGTCGGGCGTTATCCTCCTAGGGAGTGGCGGAGTGCAATGCGGATGGCCATTGCTTCCTCCAAACGCACAGGACGACACCCCAGTCAACGGATCGGTACAGGTCATCATCGGATCCGCTGTCTGCCATGCTGAAGAAGGTTGGAGATCACCGAACGGGAGCTTGGGTGGCGGAGGAAAGTGGAGGGGACTAGAGTGAAGTGGCTAGGGTTTGGCCCGGACAACGGATGGAGAGGAATATATGTGGGGTCAGGTTGACCAGCGTGGGCCCTTGTCCGATGTGGCGGATGTTCCTGGGCATTTGGGTTGGATATGAGAGGTGTCGATGGGTCCGGACATTTGAGACCTGTTTGAGGCGCCCGTCTGGATCACTTTTTGTGGCCGATCACTGAACGAGCCGTGTACCCGGACATATAAGGGGACTGGGGCGTCTGGCTATAGATACTCTTACGTTATTACTCCCTTTGTAACTATGAGTTCAGCGTAAATTTTTCAGCGCCCCCAAGGAGTGCCCATGATCATAATTAGCTTCCCAACATGGAGCCAAACGTGGAAGGATTTGTAACAACATGCAACTACGGTACCCGTAGGGCATCTTCAACACTAAACCTCAAATTTACTTCACCATATATCCGTATATAGGGGCCAGTCCGCGGATACTGATGTGCCAAATGCCATCATATTAATGCTGTCCACTTATATTTCAACCTATGTGTGAACTAACCGTACGGAATTAATATAAACACGACTGATTTTATATAAACCAGCCAAAATTCATTACATTCTTCTTTTACAATTTTTAACTAAAAACTATACCAGACTAAGGTAACACTAGTCTACAGCCGGCGCCGGTGGATATACATTCCCACGACACGGATACCCTTGACTAGTCTACGGCCGGCCGCGGTGGATCTTCATTGTCTTCCGCATGTCCGGCAGCCTGCTCGTCAGACTGTCGAGAGCCCCAAAGGTATATGCTTCAGCGCAAAGGGCAGCTCATTTCCCTATGCTCGGCAGCGCCGCACATCGGAGTGCAACCACCGCGATGTGCTTTAGATGGAGGGAAGGGGGCGATGTTTGCCTGCGCCGGGCAAGACACCGGTTGTGTACGCCAGCATCGCCTCGGTGGTGGGCTTCATGTGACCCAAGCGGCGGCGGCCTCCCATGTTCAACTTCTCCTCGATGCTGGTGGCACGCGCAGACGTGGTGGCCACCATTTCGTCCATCTTCACGAAGCCGGCTTCTTTTCTTCGCCGGCAAGGCACAGTTATGCATACATTGACAACGGATGGCGCGGTTATGGTAGGTGTCAGATCTGAGCGATCTCTATCATCTGCTTGTTTCTTGCTCGTTCTATTTTCCTCCAATAATAGTGTGTTGTTATGTTACCCGTGGCAACAAGAAGTCCCTATTTTGAGCCCGTCCGAATATGGCCCAATTATATATTCTCAAGAACAAAATAGCTAGGGCTGACAAAGCAAAAGAAGAAAAGAATGCACAGCAAGTTTTATTTACTCCGAGCAAAACAACATCACAACATTGGCTATTACTCTTGTACATCAAGTTCAACTAGCAAAGAAAAGATCAGATGCATTCGTGGGTATTCTCCGCCGTGCAGTCGCCTATGACGGCCTTGATGCACGGGTACTTCCACATGAACTGCTCCACGCACAGCCCGCCGCAACGGTCCCGCTGGCAGACACCGTCGTGCGGGACGCGGATGACGACCACGTTGCCGCACGGGTACCCTGTCACCGCCACCCCTCCAGTAGGATCCACACGAGAGACTGCCTGACACACTGAGGCATCGTGTATTTAAACAAGCACAGATCAGTTAATCAGTAGTTTGAACTAAAATCACGACAAGAATTATGAAACAGAGAGAGAGGGGGGGGGGGGGCGCCAACCTAGGGAGAGTGCGAGAAGAACACAGAGAGCAAGAGAAGCAGCTCTGGTCGCCATACTGTGTTGGCAATCGATCGAGCTTGGCGATTCTTCGATCAATTTGTGGTTTCTAGTCTAGGGCTTTCTCCGTGTTTCACTAGCTATGGTCGGGTACGTCTGTTTGGTTGTGGTATATAAATAGGAGCGTTCGACGAGGATAAGTTACACATATGGTAAGTATTCTATGGCCATATATTCTCAATTATAGTACTTACTCCATTCCTAAATATGTCTTTTCAAATATAGTACTACTTACTTCATTCTTAAATATATGTCTTTTTTAGAGATTTCAATATAGACTACATACAAAGCAAATTAAGTGACTCTATGCTTTGAAATGTGTCTATATACAACTGTATGTAGTCCCTATTAAAATCTCTAAAATGTCTTATATCTAGAAACGGAGGGAGTACTTTTAATTATTCCTAATGGGAACGTCTTGGTAGGATCTCTACTCTATATGGTACCGAGGAATAATTCATCAAATCTAGGTGCTCTCATGCTTAGAGGCCGCATTTTTGTTTTGCGAGTTACTAGATCATGATCGTGCGCGTTACTGCGTTCATTCATTTTTTGAGAAGTTAGAGTATTGTGTAAATATTTGAAAAGATAAAGAAAATATATTTACTTAAAATACCCCAATATTAGACAATGATACAAATATAATATGATAGTAAGTAATACTTTCTAAGGGGTCAAACTTTGATGCCCATCCTGTTGTGACATCACCATGACAGGTCAAATGACACAAAAGAAATAAGCATGTATAAAATATAAATACCCACCGAAGCTTTAAAGGATAACCAACATAATTTCAAGAGTAACATTTTCAGTGTTTCATAGGCATATACAACAAGTGACAGTTTTCACAGTGAATAATGTTTTTCTTACAACATAACACATAAAATATCAAAGAAGAGTAAAAGAAAATTTAAGTTTTTTTAGACATATATTAGTGAGAGACGATTTTCACAAAAATGTGTTTTTTGAGATTCCCTCTTTACACCTCATATCGGATAGTTCATATGATTATGGTGTGGCTTACATAATGAGTGCTAGAGAGAATTGAATGACTTAAGCTGCGTGTGCTTTTTCTGTCCATCGAACTTTTCAGGGCTCAAAACCTCTCTATGGTTTTTGAAATATCTGATGGTCATCTACGCATACTAAATTGGACAAAGCAGCATGGTTAGTAGTGAAACCAGACCCATAGTGCAATTCGAAACTTGTGTTTCTCACTTTCCGAGAATATATATCGAAAGGATAACTATTGACATAAAGACTTTTTTTAAGGAAATAATGGGAGACTTACTACAGGTGCATATATGAGATAGGCATTCCAACCTCACCAACTGAGAGACACAAAAACGGATGAATTGATTATGTCAAGGCTGCCACCAAAGAAGCATATCCAGACGAGACTAATGAATACATTTGATTTGCATATGCTTCTTGGCATGCCTAACCTAACCCCAACAAAAGGCGATGGGCATATGTCCGCATGTGCATCACACAGGACACGAGGTAAAACTCCTCCAACACCCAGTAACCATCGGTGGTGACACTGAGGTCGGCACGCTTGCTGATGCCCCCGCCCGCGATCTGGCTCTAGAACCCGGTCTTGCTGAGGAACTACCATGTGTCATGTGTGTTCACCTGCGCGGCTGCTAGACGGCGTGTACTCCCGCGTGAGCACGTGGGGGTCAATGCGGTAGACATCGTCAAAGAAGATGTACCCCCGGGCGTCAGGCATCTCCTTGTCGCCGGCGATCCACCGGCTAGGAATCCCAAGCTCTCCTTCCACGTCGGGCTGAAGTAGACACCGAGGGGCAGCGGCTGCGGCCGGAGATGGTTGTTCGCCATGGCCACGGTGGTCCCTATGGCGCTGGTGGCGATGGAGGTTGGTAGCTCAGTTTGCTTTCTTGGTTTCTTGATGACCATTGAGTCAAACGGAGCAGGGTGGAGGGGGATCGAATGTGGGGAGCGGGCTAGGCTTAAATGCAGGGCGACACACTTGTGGGGAAAGTCCTATCGGCTGATCTGGCCCAGGCCCATTTGCTGGTTTTCTTGTTTGGGTTTGCTTGAATACACATTCTAACACACATGAACTGATTCTTGAAAAGCAAACACACACATGAACTTATATTCGCCCCTAAAAAAATGCTAATATTCTTCCCCAAAATAACATGAACATATATATTCTAACATAGACAACAACTATTATCAAAGGCATGAACATTTTTTCAAAATACATGATTTATTTCATACAGATTTACTGTGTTTTAATACGCTATGAACATTTTTTATTTCATACACATGAGTTTTTTATTACATTTTCTTGGCAACAACATGACAAAAATATAAAACATTTCCTCGTCCATCTACTCTCGTACCTAGACCACCGAAGTTGATATGTAGATCTATGAAAATAATCAGAAAAGGTGGCCACCACATAGTTTGTCCGCAATATGAAGGTTCGGTCCCTCTTGGGCGATTATGTTAGTGTCTCTGGTAGCGATCGATCTAACCTCCTCATCAAGGTTCACCCAATGTCCCAAGCATTTCTTTGCCTCATTTATGTTAGTGTCTCTAGTTTGGTGACACCGTTTTTTCAAAACCATAGTGATCTAAAACCTCGGCAATGCATACTTCCATTTCTAAAAACCACAGTTTTTCTCACTTCGGTTTACTAGAAAACAGAGGTTGAGAGATCTCTTTCTCAAATACTAAAAAGAGCATGGTGTTAGGCATACTATGGTTTATAGAACTGGGGTATTCGTTGATGTCAAACACATCAAACATTTTAAAACCGTAGTTTTTTAAAACATGTTGACTTGACTGTATTCATGGATGATATATTCTTATTGCAGAAATGTGTGGAAGATAGGCTCAGCGCGCTGACCGACGACATCTTAATCTCTATCTTGGTGAGAGTCGACATTGCCACGGCAGCAAGAAGTAGAATTTTGTCAACGAGGTGGAGAAACTTGTGTGGTTACTTCGTAATCTCAAATTTCATGCCATCGACTTCCTTAGCGCCACATGCAAATGAGCTGCACGCCACATTGATCAAGCAATGGCGTCTCTGGTGAGAGCTACTAGCAGACTCTTGGCTCATCCACGCAGGGAACACACCACTAAAAAGCTATGCCTTGAGCTCTATCTCACCGGCAACTACTCGCATGACATCGGCCTGCTGGTCAGCAACGCCATTGGCAGTGAGATGGTAACAGATTTGGAACTCGCCATTTTAACTGAGAAGAAGCCAGAGGACTCCACGCACGAGGTTATGGTGCAGCAAGCTCAGGATATGGATGGATTTTTCAGTGCCTTTCCTAGCATTATTCGTTGCCTCACAAGGCTCCATCTACAAAATGTTCGCTTGGCCGAACGGGACATGAATCACCTTTTGTTCGACTGCTGCACCTTCGTCTGGACCACTACAACACCGGGGACTGTGCTGTATGGAAGATCAATGCGCCACGTTCGAATCTCAGAGTTCTAGAAGTCTACTTATCCAGGTTGAAAAGAGCTGAGGTGCTATGCCTTCTAAAACTAGAGCGGGTCCGTTGGCAGGCTTGGTTGTTTTATGAGGCCCCCTTGTGTTTTGGTTATGTCCCGTCACTCAAGGAATTATCCCTCGTCTGTGATGCAACTCTCATTCACCAAGACTTTAGTTTAAGCCAAGTTCCAGACGGTGCCACAAACATACATACTTTAACCTTAAACTTTCGAGGAGAAAAGGTAATTTTAGCCGATAGCTGTTATATTGTGGTTGTGTGCTATTTCGTTCGTACGAACTTAATGTTGGACTAGCACTAGGATTGTTCTAGTTTTGCTGGTTCATAACTTCACCATGTTATTTGCTTTTATTTAAAATTTATAATTTCTAGGAAGCATCCCATTACTTAGCAAATGACTAACCTGGTGCCCACATAACTTGCATCTATGACATACAGATGTACAATTATTCTATTTTTACCTCTCTTTTCTTGTTCATCAGATTTGGATGCAACCAGACGGAAAACAACTATGCACTGAATTCAACAAGCTAAGAACGCTGACCATCCATGGTATCTTTATAAAATTTGACCTATTATGGACATTAAATCTCATCGAAGCTGCTCCATGTGTCGAGATATTTGATGTTGAGGTACTTCTACTCATTCTTTTCAACTTCTAGTTAGAATGTGTACAAGTCTATCTGACTCAAAGCACCATCGTGGTCTCTTTGGCTTTGATTACAATCCTACCATAACCCCTTATAATTTAGGTATTGCTGGTTGAATGCAGATGTTTGAACATCCATGCCAGGAGGGTGATGAAGCAAGAATAAGATGTTTTGGTGCTCAGAGAGTGGAACCTTCATGGAAGTTGTCTGGGTTCACAAGCTGTCACAAGTGGCAATTGAAAGAGTTCTAGTTCGGTAGTTTTAGGCCCCTACTGGAGCAACACTTTTTATTTGTAAGTACTGTTATGGGTCGAGCTCTAGACTTGAAGACAGTTCTTCTGACAGACGGTCAATATCCATGCAAGGGTTGTGACACAAGAATCCCAATACCTCCTCCGGTAGGGGGCTTCTTTCCAACAAACAGGGATGCCCAAGAAGCAATAGCCAAGCAACTTAGAGAGAGGGCCCGGTCCTCGGCACAGATAATTTTCCGTAGTGGCTCGACATACCCCTCGTTAGCAACCCGGTCATATATTTATTAGCTAGGAGAGTACAAGAGATCGCGATAGTTGCGATGTATTGCGAAATGTGAATTCCAGGAGTAACTCTCTTTGTATTTTTGGTATCATTTCATCAAAACCTGGTTATAATTAATAGATGTGGCAAATCTTTGATCTGTATTCCAAAAGGAACTTATAAAAGTTGTACAAATGTTGATTGCCAATGCAAGCTCATCCTGTCATTTGTTCACACTTTTGTGCAGACTCTTTGTGTCTTGATAAAAGGCCACAAGAGAAGTTGGAGACCCGTTAGAGCATCTACAATCGGACTTGACATGTGCGGTCTGTCAAACGCCCACGAACGCGTCCACGGACACTGTCGTTCCTCAAGTTCCCCTTCTCACAATCGGATACCTCAATTAACATACCTCAAATCCATACAAACTCATGCAACTACGTAAACGTTGCATTACACACATTGTCCGGCTACTACATCAGGACATGCCATCGGACTACCAAATATTGACATGTTTAATCTGCATGCTAGCTATGGACTAGAAGATCATCCACGACTGTCCTTGCCCTTCCCTGCGCCCTTCCTGTCCATCTCCCGGAGTAGCGGTTGAAGACGCGGTATAGATTGAGTTTTTTTAGACATATATTAGTGAGAGACAATTTTCACAAAAATGTGTTTTTTGAGATTCCCTCTTTACACCTCATATCGGATAGTTAATATGATTATGGTGTGGCTTACATAATGAGTGCTAGAGAGAATTGAATGACTTAAGCTGCGTGCTTTTTCTGTCCATCGAACTTTTCAGGGCTCAAAACCTCTCTATGGTTTCTGAAATATCTGATGGTTCAATAACAAAATGGTCATCTACGCATACTAAATTGGACAAAGCAGCATGGTTAGTAGTGCAACGTGGGCAACTATTGCAAACCAGACCCATAGTGCGATTCGAAACTTGTGTTTCTCACTTTCCGAGAATATATATTGAAAGGATAACTATTGACATAAAGACTTTTTTTAAGGAAATAATGGGAGACTTACTACAGGTGCATATATGAGATAGGCATTCCAACCTCACCAACTGAGAGACACAAAAACAGATGAATTGATTATGTCAAGGCTGCCACCAAAGAAGCATATCCAGACGAGACTAATGAATACATTTGATTTGCATATGCTTCTTGGCATGCCTAACTTAACCCCAACAAAAGGCGATGGACATATGTCCGCATGTGCATCACACAGGACACGAGGTAAAACTCCTCCACCACCCAGTAACCATCGGTGGTGGCACTGAGGTCGGCACGCTTGCTGATGCCCCCGCCCGCGATCTGGCTCTAGAACCCGGTCTTGCTGAGGAACTACCATGTGTCATGTGTGTTCACCTGCGCGGCTGCTAGACGGCGTGTACTCCCGCGTGAGCACGTGGGGGTCAATGCGGTAGACATCGTCAAAGAAGATGTACCCCCGGGCGTCAGGCATCTCCTTGTCGCCGGCGATCCACCGGTTAGGAATCCCAAGCTCTCCTTCCACGTCGGGCTGAAGTAGACACCGAGGGGCAGCGGCTGCGGCCGGAGATGGTTGTTCGCCATGGCCACGGTGGTCCCTATGGCGCTGGTGGCGATGGAGGTTGGTAGCTCAGTTTGCTTTCTTGGTTTCTTGATGACCATTGAGTCAAACGGAGCAGGGTGGAGGGGGATCGAATGTGGGGAGCGGGCTAGGCTTAAATGCAGGGAGACACACTTGTGGGCAAAGTCCTATCGGCTGATCTGGCCCAGGCCCATTTGCTGGTTTTCTTGTTTGGGTTTGCTTGAATACACATTCTAACACACATGAACTGATTCTTGAAAAGCAAACACACACATGAACTTATATTCGCCCCTAAAAAATGCTAATATTCTTCCCCAAAATAACATGAACATATATATTCTAACATAGACAACAACTATTATCAAAGGCATGAACATTTTTTCAAAATACATGATTTATTTCATACAGATTTACTGTGTTTTAATACGCTATGAACATTTTTTATTTCATACACATGAGTTTTTTATTACATTTTCTTGGCAACAACATGACAAAAATATAAAACATTTCCTCGTCCATCTACTCTCGTACCTAGACCACCGAAGTTGATATGTAGATCTATGAAAATAATCAGAAAAGGTGGCCACCACATAGTTTGTCCGCAATATGAAGGTTCGGTCCCTCTTGGGCGATTATGTTAGTGTCTCTGGTAGCGATCGATCTAACCTCCTCATCAAGGTTCACCCAATGTCCCAAGCATTTCTTTGCCTCATTTATGTTAGTGTCTCTAGTTTGGTGACACCGTTTTTTCAAAACCATAGTGATCTAAAACCTCGGCAATGCATACTTCCATTTCTAAAAACCACAGTTTTTCTCACTTCGGTTTACTAGAAAACAGAGGTTGAGAGATCTCTTTCTCAAATACTAAAAAGAGCATGGTGTTAGGCATACTATGGTTTATAGAACTGGGGTATTCGTTGATGTCAAACACATCAAACATTTTAAAACCGTAGTTTTTTAAAACATGTTGACTTGACTGTATTCATGGATGATATATTCTTATTGCAGAAATGTGTGGAAGATAGGCTCAGCGCGCTGACCGACGACATCTTAATCTCTATCTTGGTGAGAGTCGACATTGCCACGGCAGCAAGAAGTAGAATTTTGTCAACGAGGTGGAGAAACTTGTGTGGTTACTTCGTAATCTCAAATTTCATGCCATCGACTTCCTTAGCGCCACATGCAAATGAGCTGCACGCCACATTGATCAAGCAATGGCGTCTCTGGTGAGAGCTACTAGCAGACTCTTGGCTCATCCACGCAGGGAACACACCACTAAAAAGCTATGCCTTGAGCTCTATCTCACCGGCAACTACTCGCATGACATCGGCCTGCTGGTCAGCAACGCCATTGGCAGTGAGATGGTAACAGATTTGGAACTCGCCATTTTAACTGAGAAGAAGCCAGAGGACTCCACGCACGAGGTTATGGTGCAGCAAGCTCAGGATATGGATGGATTTTTCAGTGCCTTTCCTAGCATTATTCGTTTCCTCACAAGGCTCCATCTACAAAATGTTCGCTTGGCCGAACGGGACATGAATCACCTTTTGTTCGACTGCTGCACCTTCGTCTGGACCACTACAACACCGGGGACTGTGCTGTATGGAAGATCAATGCGCCACGTTCGAATCTCAGAGTTCTAGAAGTCTACTTATCCAGGTTGAAAAGAGCTGAGGTGCTATGCCTTCTAAAACTAGAGCGGGTCCGTTGGCAGGCTTGGTTGTTTTATGAGGCCCCCTTGTGTTTTGGTTATGTCCTGTCACTCAAGGAATTATCCCTCGTCTGTGATGCAACTCTCATTCACCAAGACTTTAGTTTAAGCCAAGTTCCAGACGGTGCCACAAACATACATACTTTAACCTTAAACTTTCGAGGAGAAAAGGTAATTTTAGCCGATAGCTGTTATATTGTGGTTGTGTGCTATTTCGTTCGTACGAACTTAATGTTGGACTAGCACTAGGATTGTTCTAGTTTTGCTGGTTCATAACTTCACCATGTTATTTGCTTTCATTTAAAATTTATAATTTCTAGGAAGCATCCCATTACTTAGCAAATGACTAACCTGGTGCCCACATAACTTGCATCTATGACATACAGATGTACAATTATTCTATTTTTACCTCTCTTTTCTTGTTCATCAGATTTGGATGCAACCAGACGGAAAACAACTATGCACTGAATTCAACAAGCTAAGAACGCTGACCATCCATGGTATCTTTATAAAATTTGACCTATTATGGACATTAAATCTCATCGAAGCTGCTCCATGTGTCGAGACATTTGATGTTGAGGTACTTCTACTCATTCTTTTCAACTTCTAGTTAGAATGTGTACAAGTCTATCTGACTCAAAGCACCATCGTGGTCTCTTTGGCTTTGATTACAATCCTACCATAACCCCTTATAATTTAGGTATTGCTGGTTGAATGCAGATGTTTGAACATCCATGCCAGGAGGGTGATGAAGCAAGAATAAGATGTTTTGGTGCTCAGAGAGTGGAACCTTCATGGAAGTTGTCTGGGTTCACAAGCTGTCACAAGTGGCAATTGAAAGAGTTCTAGTTCGGTAGTTTTAGGCCCCTACTGGAGCAACACTTTTTATTTGTAAGTACTGTTATGGGTCGAGCTCTAGACTTGAAGACAGTTCTTCTGACAGACGGTCAATATCCATGCAAGGGTTGTGACACAAGAATCCCAATACCTCCTCCGGTAGGGGGCTTCTTTCCAACAAACAGGGATGCCCAAGAAGCAATAGCCAAGCAACTTAGAGAGAGGGCCCGGTCCTCGGCACAGATAATTTTCCGTAGTGGCTCGACATACCCCTCGTTAGCAACCCGGTCATATATTTATTAGCTAGGAGAGTACAAGAGATCGCGATAGTTGCGATGTATTGCGAAATGTGAATTCCAGGAGTAACTCTCTTTGTATTTTTGGTATCATTTCATCAAAACCTGGTTATAATTAATAGATGTGGCAAATCTTTGATCTGTATTCCAAAAGGAACTTATAAAAGTTGTACAAATGTTGATTGCCAATGCAAGCTCATCCTGTCATTTGTTCACACTTTTGTGCAGACTCTTTGTGTCTTGATAAAAGGCCACAAGAGAAGTTGGAGACCCGTTAGAGCATCTACAATCGGACTTGACATGTGCGGTCTGTCAAACGCCCACGAACGCGTCCACGGACACTGTCGTTCCTCAAGTTCCCCTTCTCACAATCGGATACCTCAATTAACATACCTCAAATCCATACAAACTCATGCAACTACGTAAACGTTGCATTACACACATTGTCTGGCTACTACATCAGGACATGCCATCGGACTACCAAATATTGACATGTTTAATCTGCATGCTAGCTATGGACTAGAAGATCATCCACGACTGTCCTTGCCCTTCCCGGCGCCCTTCCTGTCCATCTCCCGGAGTAGCGGTCGAAGACGCGGTATAGATTGAGTTTTTTTAGACATATATTAGTGAGAGACAATTTTCACAAAAATGTGTTTTTTGAGATTCCCTCTTTACACCTCATATCGGATAGTTAATATGATTATGGTGTGGCTTACATAATGAGTGCTAGAGAGAATTGAATGACTTAAGCTGCGTGCTTTTTCTGTCCATCGAACTTTTCAGGGCTCAAACCTCTCTATGGTTTCTGAAATATCTGATGGTTCAATAACAAAATGGTCATCTACGCATACTAAATTGGACAAAGCAGCATGGTTAGTAGTGCAACGTGGGAAACTATTGCAAACCAGACCCATAGTGCGATTCGAAACTTGTGTTTCTCACTTTCCGAGAATATATATTGAAAGGATAACTATTGACATAAAGACTCTTTTTAAGGAAATAATGGGAGACTTACTACAGGTGCATATATGAGATAGGCATTCCAACCTCACCAACTGAGAGACACAAAAACGGATGAATTGATTATGTCAAGGCTGCCACCAAAGAAGCATATCCAGACGAGACTAATGAATACATTTGATTTGCATATGCTTCTTGGCATGCCTAACTTAACCCCAACAAAAGGCGATGGGCATATGTCCGCATGTGCATCACACAGGACACGAGGTAAAACTCCTACACCACCCAGTAACCATCGGTGGTGACACTGAGGTCGGCACGCTTGCTGATGCCCCCGCCCGCGATCTGGCTCTAGAACCCGGTCTTGCTGAGGAACTACCATGTGTCATGTGTGTTCACCTGCGCGGCTGCTAGACGGCGTGTACTCCCGCGTGAGCACGTGGGGGTCAATGCGGTAGACATCGTCAAAGAAGATGTACCCCCGGGCGTCAGGCATATCCTTGTCGCCGGCGATCCACCGGTTAGGAATCCCAAGCTCTCCTTCCACGTCGGGCTGAAGTAGACACCGAGGGGCAGCGGCTGCGGCCGGAGATGGTTGTTCGCCATGGCCACGGTGGTCCCTATGGCGCTGGTGGCGATGGAGGTTGGTAGCTCAGTTTGCTTTCTTGGTTTCTTGATGACCATTGAGTCAAACGGAGCAGGGTGGAGGGGGATCGAATGTGGGGAGCGGGCTAGGCTTAAATGCAGGGAGACACACTTGTGGGCAAAGTCCTATCGGCTGATCTGGCCCAGGCCCATTTGCTGGTTTTCTTGTTTGGGTTTGCTTGAATACACATTCTAACACACATGAACTGATTCTTGAAAAGCACACACACACATGAACTTATATTCTCCCCTAAAAAAATGCTAATATTCTTCCCCAAAATAACGTGAACATATATATTCTAACATAGACAACAACTATTATCAAAGGCATGAACATTTTTCAAAATATATGATTTTTTTCATACAGATTTACTGTGTTTTAATACGCTATGAACATTTTTTATTTCATACACATGAGTCTTTTATTACATTTTCTTGGCAACAACATGACAAAAATATAAAACATTTCTACATATTTGGAATATATTTTATAGTGATTGAACAATCCTTCCAGAAGAAA
>NC_057798.1:103597264-103602661 GCF_018294505.1 Triticum aestivum | reverse complement strand
AATATTTTTACTTTAAACAGGGATTTGAAAATTGTTAGAAAGTACCTATGAATTATGAGAATTAATAAAATAGGAAACATTTGTTGCGCTAAGTAGTGTCTAGCCCAATCATGAGACCCTGCAGGCGGAACAAGCACTGCCCACGAGCGCCTTATAGCACCTCCCACGTCCATCTACTCTCGTACCTAGACCACCGAAGTTGATATGTAGATCTATGAAAATAATCAGAAAAGGTGGCCACCACATAGTTTGTCCCCAATATGAAGGTTCGGTCCCTCTTGAGCGATTATGTTAGTGTCTCTGGTAGCGATCGATCTAACCTCCTCATCAAGGTTCACCCAATGTCCCAAGCATTTCTTTGCCTCGTTTATGTTAGTGTCTCTAGTTTGGTGACACCGTTTTTACAAAACCATAGTGATCTAAAACCTCGGCAATGCATACTTCCGTTTCTAAAAACCACAGTTTTTCTCACTTCGGTTTACTAGAAAACAGAGGTTGAGAGATCTCTTTCTCAAATACTAAAAAGAGCAGGGTGTTAGGCATACTATGGTTTATAGAACTGGGGTATTTGTTGATGTCAAACACATCAAACATTTTAAAACCGTAGTTTTTTAAAACATGTTGACTTGACTGTATTCATGGATGATATATTCTTATTGCAGAAATGTGTGGAAGATAGGCTCAGCGCGCTGACCGACGACATCTTAATCTCTATCTTGGTGAGAGTCGACATTGCCACGGCAGCAAGAAGTAGCATTTTGTCAACGCGGTGGAGAAACTTGTGTGGTTACTTCGTAATCCCAAATTTCATGCCATGGACTTCCTTAGCGCCACATGCAAAGGAGCTGCACGCCACATTGATCAAGCAATGGCGTCTCTGGTGAGAGCTACTAGCAGACTCTTGGCTCATTCACGCAGGGAACACACCACTAAAAAGCTATGCCTCGAGCCCTATATCACCGGCAACTACTCGCATGACATCGGCCTGCTGGTCAGCAACGCCATTGACAGTGAGATGGTAACAGATTTGGAACTCGCCATTTTAACTGAGAAGAACCCAGAGGACTCCGCGCACGAGGTTATGGTGCAGCAAGCTCAGGATATGGATGGATTTTTCAGTGCCTTTCCTAGCATTCTTCGTTGCCTCACAAGGCTCCATCTACAAAATGTTCGCTTGGCCGAACGGGACATGAATCACCTTTTGTTCGACTGCTGCACCTTCGTCTGGACCACTACAACACCGGGGACTGTGCTGTATGGAAGATCAATGCGCCACGTTCGAATCTCAGAGTTCTAGAAGTCTACTTATCCAGGTTGAAAAGAGCTGAGGTGCTATGCCTTCTAAAACTAGAGCGGGTCCGTTGGGAGGCTTGGTTGTTTTATGAGGCCCCCTTGTGTTTTGGTTATGTCCCGTCACTCAAGGAATTATCCCTCGTCTGTGATGCAACTCTCATTCACCAAGACTTTAGTTTGAGCCAAGTTCCAGACGGTGCCAAAAACATACATACTTTAACCTTAAACTTTCGAGGAGAAAAGGTAATTTTAGCCGATAGCTGTTATATTGTGGTTGTGTGCTATTTCGTTCGTACGAACTTAATGTTGGACTAGCACTAGGATTGTTCTAGTTTTGCTGGTTCATAACCTCACCATGTTATTTGCTTTTATTTAAAATTTATAATTTCTAGGAAGCATCCCATTACTTAGCAAATGACTAACCTGGTGCGCACATAACTTGCATCTATGACATACAGATGTACAATTATTCTATTTTTACCTCTCTTTTCTTGTTCATCAGATTTGGATGCAACCAGACGGAAAACAACTATGCACTGCATTCGACAAGCTAAGAAAGCTGACCATCCATGGTATCTTTATAAAATTTGACCTATTATGGACATTAAATCTCATCGAAGCTGCTCCATCTGTCGAGACATTTGATGTTGAGGTACTTCTACTCATTCTTTTCAACTTTTAGTTAGAATGTGTACAAGTCTATCTGACTCAAAGCACCATCGTAGTCTCTTTGGCTTTGATTACAATCCTACCATAACCCCTTATAATTTAGGTATTGCTGGTTGAATGCAGATGTTTGAACATCCATGCAAGGAGGGTGATGAAGCAAGAATAAGATATTTTGGTGCTCAGAGAGTGGAACCTTCATGGAAGTTGTCTGGGTTCACAAGCTGTCACAAGTGGCAATTGAAAGAGTTCTAGTTAGGTGGTCTTAGGCCCCTAATGGAGCAACACTTTTTATTTGTAAGTATTTTTATGGGTCGAGCTCCAGAATTGAAGACAGTTCTTCTCACAGAGGGTCAATATCCATGCAAGGGTTGTGACACAAGAATCCCAATACCTCCTCCGGTAGGGGGCTTCTTTCCAACTTTCAGGGATGCCCAAGAAGCAATAGCCAAGCAACTTAGAGAGAGGGCCCGGTCATCGGCACAGATAATTTTTCATAGTGGTTCGACATACCCCTCGTGGGCAACCCGATCATATATTTATTAGCTAGGAGAGTACAAGAGATCAGCATAGTTGCGATGTACTGTGAAATGTGAATTCCAGGAGTAACTCTCTTTGTATTTTTGGTATCATTTCATCAAAATCTGGTTATAATTAATAGATGAGGCAAATCTTTGGTCTGTATTGCAAAAGCAACTTATAAAAGTTGTACAAATGTTGATTGCCAATGCAAGATCATCATGTCATGTGTTCACACTTTTGTGCAGGCTCTTTGTGTCTTGATAAAAGGCCACAAGAGAAGTTGGAGACCCGTTAGAGCATCTATAGTCGGACTTGACAAGTGTGGTCCCTCAAACGCCCACGAACGCGTCCACGGACACTGTCATTCCTCAAGTTCCCCTTCTCACAGCCGGATACCTCAATTAACGTACCTCAAATCCATACAAACTCATGCAACTACGTAAACGATGCATTACACACTATGTCCGGCTACTACATCAGGACATGCCATCGGACTACCAAATATTGGCATGTTTAATCTGCATGCTAGCTATGGACTAGAAGATCATCCATGACTGTCCTTGCCCTTCTCGGCGCCCTTCCTGTCCATCTCCCGGAGTAGCGGTCGAAGACGCGATATAGATCGAGCTGGATCTGCTCATAGCCGGAGTTGTCCGACCCGTCGATGTCCTCCTTCTCCTCTTTGGAGGCAGTCCGGCCATGGCATGGACCGCCCGATTCTGCTCTCAGTCGAGGGCGCGTGTGTTCCTCCGCTGCCGCTTCTTAATAATGCGGGCCTGGATGGCTTCCTTCTCTGCGGCTGCCTGCGCCGCCGCATCAACCGCCTCCGCCGCCGCCATGTCGGTAGCGAGGCGGGCCTCCGCCGCCCTCATCCTCTCCTTCCCACGGCGAGCACACCGGTCCCGGTAGGACTCATACTCCAGCGGACTGGTGATGGGGCAATGGAGATTGGAAGGCTCCCAAGAGGACCGCAATTATCCAGCACAGGAGGATTCGAGCGCCCAATGCGCCACGCAATGGACTCGCGCCAAACAGATCATGCCGTCGGTCGGGTGTTATCCTCCCGGGGAGCGGCGGAGTGCAATGCGGATGGCCATTGCTTCCTCCAAACGCACAGGACGACACACCAGTCAACGGATCGGTACAGGTCATCGTCGGATCCGCTGTCTGCCATGCTGAAGAAGGTTGGAGATCACCGAACGGGAGCTTGGGTGGCGGAGGAAAGTGGAGGGGACTAGAGTGAAGTGGCTAGGGTTTGGCCCGGACAACGGATGGAGAGGAATATATGTGGGGTCGGGTTGACCAGCGTGGGCCCTAGTCCGATGTGGCGGACATTCCTGGGCATTTGGGTTGGATATGAGAGGTGTCGATCGGTCCGGGCATTTGAGACCTGTTTGAGGTGCCCGTCTGGATCACTTTTTGTGGCTGATCACTGACCGAGCCGGCTATAGATACTCTTATGTAAGGGGATTGGGGCGTCCGGCTATAGATACTCTTATATTATTACTCCTTTGTACCTATGAGTTGGGCGTAAATTTTTCAGCGCCCCCAAGGAGAGCCCATGATCATAATTAGCTTCCCAACATGGAGCCAAACGTGGAAGGATTTGTAACAACATGCAACTACGGTAGCCGTAGGGCATCTTCAACACTAAACCTCAAATTTACTTCACCATATATCCGTATATAGGGGCCAGTCCGCGGATACTGATGTGCCAAATGCCATCATATTAATGCTGTCCACTTATATTTCAACCTATGTGTGAACTAACCGGACGGAATTAATGCAAACACGACTGATTTCATATAAATCGGCCAAGATTCATTACATTCTTTTTTTACAATTTTTAACTAAAAACTATACCAGACTAAGGTAACACTAGTCTACAGCCGGCGCCGGTGGATATACATTCCCACGACACGGATACCCTTGACTAGTCTACGGCCGGCCGCGGCGGATCTTCATTGTCTTCGGCATGTCCGGCAGCCTGCTCGTCAGACTGTCGAGAGCCCCAAAGGTATATGCTTCAGCGCAAAGGACGGATCATTTCCCCATGCTCGGCAGCGCCACACATCGGAGTGCAACCACCGCGATGTGCTTTAGCCGGAGGGAGGGGGGCGATGGTGGCCTGCGACCGGGCAAGACACCGTTTGTGTATGCCGGCATCGCCTCGGTGGTGGGCTTCATGTGACCCAAGCGGTGGCGGCCTCCCATGTTCAACTTCTCCTCGATACTGGTGGCGCGCGCAGACGTGGTGGCCACCATTTCGTCCATCTTCACGAAGCCGGCTTCTTTTCTCCGCCGGCAAGGCGCAGTTATGCGTACATTATTGACAGCGGATGGCGCGGTTATGGTAGGTGTCAGATCTGAGCGATCTCTATCATCTGCTCGTTGCTTGCTCGTTCTATTTTCCTTAAATAATAGTGTGTTGTTACCCGTGGCAACAAGAAGTCCCTATTTTGAGCCCGTCCATATATGGCCCAATTATATATTCTCAAGAACAAAATAGCTAGGGCTGACAAAGCAAAAGAAGAAAAGAATGCACAGCAAGTTTTATTTCCTCCGAGCAAAACAACACCACAACATTGGCTACTACTCTTGTACGTCAAGTTCAACTAGAAAAGAAAAGAGCAGATGCATTCGTGGGTATTCTCCGCCGTGCAGTCGCCTATGACGGCCTTGATGCCCGGGTACTTCCACATGAACTGCTCCACGAACAGCCCACCGCAACGGTCCCGCTTACAGACACCGTCGTGCGGGACGCGGATGACGACCACGTTGTCGCACGGGTACCCTGTCACCGCCACCCCTCCAGTAGGATCCACACGAGAGTCTGCCTGACACACTGAGGCATGGTGTATTTAAACAAGCACAGATCAGTTAACCAGTAGTTTGAACTAAAATCACGACAAGAAT
>NC_057798.1:103594638-103597068 GCF_018294505.1 Triticum aestivum | reverse complement strand
CTGGTCGCCAGACTGTGTCGGCAATCGATCGAGCTTGGCGATTCTTCGATCAATTTGTGGTTTCTAGTCTAGGGCTTTCTCCGGTGTTTCACTAGCTATGGTCGGGTACGTCTGTTTGGTCGTGGTATATAAATAGGAGCGGTCGACGAGGATAAGTTACACATATGGTAAGTATTCTACGGCCATATATTCTCAATTATAGTACTTACTCCATTCCTAAATATGTCTTTTAAAATATAGTACTACTTACTTCATTCTTAAATATATGTCTTTTTTAGAGATTTCAATATAGACTACATACAAAGCAAATTAAGTGACTCTATGCCTTGAAATGTGTCCATATACAACTGTATGTAGTCCCTATTAAAATCTCTAAAATGTCTTATATAAATGGAGGGAGTACTTTTAATTATTCCCAATGGGAACGTCTTGGTAGGATCTCTACTCTATATGGTACCGAGGAATAATTCATCAAATCTAGGTGATCTCATGCTTAGAGGCCGCATTTTTGTTTTGCGAGTTACTAGATCATGATCGTGCGCGTTACTGCGTTCGTTCATTTTTTGAGAAGTTAGAGTATTGTGTAAATATTTGAAAAGATAAAGAAAATATATTTACTTAAAATACCCCAATATTAGACAATGATACAAATATAATATGATAGTAAGTAATACTTGCTAAGGGGTCAAACTTTGATGCCCATCCTGTTGTGACATCACCATGACAGGTCAAATGACACAAAAGAAATAAGCATGTATAAAATATAAATACCCACCGAAGCTTTAAAGGATAACCAACATAATTTCAAGAGTAACATTTTCAGTGTTTCATAGGCATATACAACAAGTTACAGTTTTCACAGTGAATAATGGTTTTCTTACAACATAACACATAAAATATCAAAGAAGAGTAAAAGAAAATTTAAGTTTTTTTAGACATATATTAGTGAGAGACAATTTTCACAAAAATGTGTTTGTTTGAGATTCCCTCTTTACACCTCATATCGGATAGTTAATATGATTATGGTGTGGCTTACATAATGAGTGCTAGAGAGAATTGAATGACTTAAGCTGCGTGCTTTTTCTGTCCATCGAACTTTTCAGGGCTCAAAACCTCTCTATGGTTTCTGAAATATCTGATGGTTCAATAACAAAATGGTCATCTACGCATACTAAATTGGACAAAGCAGCATGGTTAGTAGTGCAACGTGGGCAACTATTGCAAACCAGACCCATAGTGCGATTCGAACTTGTGTTTCTCACTTTCCGAGAATATATATTGAAAGGATAACTATTGACATAAAGACTTTTTTTAAGGAAATAATGGGAGACTTACTACAGGTGCATATATGAGATAGGCATTCCAACCTCACCAACTGAGAGACACAAAAACGGATGAATTGATTATGTCAAGGCTGCCACCAAAGAAGCATATCCAGACGAGACTAATGCATACATTTGATTTGCATATGCTTCTTGGCATGCCTAACTTAACCCCAACAAAAGGCGATGGGCATATGTCCGCATGTGCATCACACAGGACACGAGGTAAAACTCCTCCACCACCCAGTAACCATCGGTGGTGACACTGAGGTCGGCACGCTTGCTGATGCCCCCGCCCGCGATCTGGCTCTAGAACCCGGTCTTGCTGAGGAACTACCATGTGTCATGTGTGTTCACCTGCGCGGCTGCTAGACGGCGTGTACTCCCGCGTGAGCACGTGGGGGTCAATGCGGTAGACATCGTCAAAGAAGATGTACCCCCGGGCGTCAGGCATCTCCTTGTCGCCGGCGATGCACCGGTTAGGAATCCCAAGCTCTCCTTCCACGTCGGGCTGAAGTAGACACCGAGGGGCAGCGGCTGCGGCCGGAGATGGTTGTTCGCCATGGCCACGGTGGTCCCTATGGCGCTGGTGGCGATGGAGGTTGGTAGCTCAGTTTGCTTTCTTGGTTTCTTGATGACCATTGAGTCAAACGGAGCAGGGTGGAGGGGGATCGAATGTGGGGAGCGGGCTAGGCTTAAATGCAGGGCGACACACTTGTGGGGAAAGTCCTATCGGCTGATCTGGCCCAGGCCCATTTGCTGGTTTTCTTGTTTGGGTTTGCTTGAATACACATTCTAACACACATGAACTGATTCTTGAAAAGCACACACACACATGAACTTATATTCTCCCCTAAAAAAATGCTAATATTCTTCCCCAAAATAACATGAACATATATATTCTAACATAGACAACAAATATTATCAAAGGCATGAACAATTTTTCAAAATATATGATTTTTTTCATACAGATTTACTGTGTTTTAATACGCTATGAACATTTTTTATTTCATACACATGAGTTTTTTATTACATTTTCTTGGCAACAACATGGCAAAAATATAAAACATTTCTACATATTTGGAATATATTTTATAGTGATTGAACA
>NC_057798.1:103586358-103594351 GCF_018294505.1 Triticum aestivum | reverse complement strand
GGGTAGAAAGATTTTTTAGGAGTAACTGGACATTTTCTTATTTAACAACACATAATATTTTTACTTTAAACAGGGATTTGAAAATTGTTAGAAAGTACCTATGAATTATGAGAATTAATAAAATAGAAAACATTTGTTGCGCTAAGTAGTGTCTAGCCCAATCATGAGACCCTGCAGGCGGAACAAGCACTGCCCACGAGCGCCTTATAGCACCTCCCACGTCCATCTACTCTCGTACCTAGACCACCGAAGTTGATATGTAGATCTATGAAAATAATCAGAAAAGGTGGCCACCACATAGTTTGTCCCCAATATGAAGGTTCGGTCCCTCTTGAGCGATTATGTTAGTGTCTCTGGTAGCGATCGATCTAACCTCCTCATCAAGATTCACCCAATGTCCCAAGCATTTCTTTGCCTCGTTTATGTTAGTGTCTCTAGTTTGGTGACACCGTTTTTACAAAACCACGGTGATCTAAAACCTCGGCAATGCATACTTTCGTTTCTAAAAACCACAGTTTTTCTCAATTCGTTTTACTAGAAAACAGAGGTTGAGAGATCTCTTTCTCAAATACTAAAAAGAGCATGGTGTTAGGCATACTATGGTTTATAGAACTGGGGTATTTGTTGATGTCAAACACATCAAACATTTTAAAACCGTAGTTTTTAAAAACATGTTGACTTGACTGTATTCATGGATGATATATTCTTATTGCAGAAATGTGTGGAAGATAGGCTCAGCGTGCTGACCGACGACATCTTAATCTCTATCTTGGTGAGAGTCGACATTGCCACGGCAGCAAGAAGTAGCATTTTGTCAACGCGGTGGAGAAACTTGTGTGGTTACTTCGTAATCCCAAATTTCATGCCATCGACTTCCTTAGCGCCACATGCAAAGGAGCTGCACGCCACATTGATCAAGCAATGGCGTCTCTGGTGAGAGCTACTAGCAGACTCTTGACTCATCCACGCAGGAAACACACCACTAAAAAGCTATGCCTTGAGCCCTATCTCACCGGCAACTACTCGCATGACATCAGCCTGCTGGTCAGCAACGCCATTGACAGTGAGATGGTAACAGATTTCGAACTCGCCATTTTAACTGAGAAGAAGCCAGAGGACTCCGCGCACGAGGTTATGGTGCAGCAAGCTCAGGATATGGATGGATTTTTCAGTGCCTTTCCTAGCATTCTTCGTTGCCTCACAAGGCTCCATCTACAAAATGTTCGCTTGGCCGAACGGGACATGAATCACCTTTTGTTCGACTGCTGCACCTTCGTCTGGACCACTACAACACCGGGGACTGTGCTGTATGGAAGATCAATGCGCCACGTTCGAATCTCAGAGTTCTAGAAGTCTACTTATCCAGGTTGAAAAGAGCTGAGGTGCTATGCCTTCTAAAACTAGAGCGGGTCCGTTGGCAGGCTTGGTTGATTTATGAGGCCCCCTTGTGTTTTGGTTATGTCCCGTCACTCAAGGAATTATCCCTCGTCTGTGATGCAACTCTCATTCACCAAGACTTTAGTTTAAGCCAAGTTCCAGACGGTGCCACAAACATACATACTTTAACCTTAAACTTTCGAGGAGAAAAGGTAATTTTAGCCGATAGCTGTTATATTGTGGTTGTGTGCTATTTCGTTCGTACGAACTTAATGTTGGACTAGCACTAGGATTGTTCTAGTTTTGCTGGTTCATAACCTCACCATGTTATTTGCTTTTATTTAAAATTTATAATTTCTAGGAAGCATCCCATTACTTAGCAAATGACTAACCTGGTGCACACATAACTTGCATCTATGACATACAGATGTACAATTATTCTATTTTTACCTCTCTTTTCTTGTTCATCAGATTTGGATGCAACCAGACGGAAAACAACTATGCACTGCATTCAACAAGCTAAGAAAGCTGACCATCCATGGTATCTTTAAAAAATTTGACCTATTATGGACATTAAATCTCATCGAAGCTGCTCCATCTGTCGAGACATTTGATGTTGAGGTACTTCTACTCATTCTTTTCAACTTTTAGTTAGAATGTGTACAAGTCTATCTGACTCAAAGCACCATCGTAGTCTCTTTTGGCTTTGATTACAATCCTACCATAACCCCTTATGATTTAGGTATTGCTGGTTGAATGCAGATGTTTGAACATCCATGCCAGGAGGGTGATGAAGCAAGAATAAGATGTTTTGGTGCTCAGAGAGTGGAACCTTCATGGAAGTTGTATGGGTTCACAAGCTGTCACAAGTGGCAATTGAAAGAGTTCTAGTTAGGTGGTTTTAGGCCCCTACTGGAGCAACACTTTTTATTTGTAAGTATTGTTATGGGTCGAGCTCCAGACTTGAAGACAGTTCTTCTCACAGAGGGTCAATATCCATGCAAGGGTTGTGACACAAGAATCCCAATACCTCCTCCGGTAGGGGGCTTCTTTCCAACTTTCAGGGATGCCCAAGAAGCAATAGCCAAGCAACTTAGAGAGAGGGCCCGGTCCTCGGCACAGATAATTTTTCATAGTGGTTTGACATGCCCCTCGTGGGCAACCCGATCATATATTTATTAGCTAGGAGAGTACAAGAGATGACGATAGTTGCGATGTACCGTGAAATGTGAATTCCAGGAGTAACTCTCTTTGTATTTTTGGTATCATTTCATCAAAATCTGGTTATAATTAATAGATGAGGCAAATCTTTGGTCTGTATTGCAAAAGCAACTTATAAAAGTTGTACAAATGTTGATTGCCAATGCAAGATCATCCTGTCATGTGTTCACACTTTTGTGCAGGCTCTTTGTGTCTTGATAAAAGGCCACAAGAGAAGTTGGAGACCCGTTAGAGCATCTATAGTCGGACTTGACAAGTGTGGTCCCTCAAACGCCCACGAACGCGTCCACGGACACTGTCATTCCTCAAGTTCCCCTTCTCACAGCCGGATACCTCAATTAACATACTTCAAATCCATACAAACTCATGCAACTACGTAAACGATGCATTACACACTTTGTCCGGCTACTACATCAGGACATGCCATCGGACTACCAAATATTGGCATGTTTAATCGGCATGCTAGCTATGGACTAGAAGATCATCCACGACTGTCCTTGCCCTTCCCGGCGCCCTTCATGTCCATCTCCCGGAGTAGCGGTCGAAGACGCGGTATAGATCGAGCTGGATCTGCTCATAGCCGGAGTTGTCCGACCCGTCGATGTCCTCCTTCTCCTCTTTGGAGGCAGTCCGATCATGGCATGGACCGCCCGATTCTGCTCTCAGTCGAGGGCGCGTGTGTTCCTCCGCTGCCGCTTCTTAATAATGCAGGCCTGGATGGCTTCCTTCTCTGCGGCTGCCTGCGCCGCCGCATCAACCGCCTCCGCCGCCGCCATGTCGGTAGCGAGGCGGGCCTCCGCCGCCCTCATCCTCTCCTTCCCACGGCGAGCACACCGGTCCCGGTAGGACTCATACTCCAGCGGACTGGTGATGGGGAAATGGAGATTGGAAGGCTCCCAAGAGGACCGCAATTATCCAGCACAGGAGGATTCGAGCGCCCAATGCGCCACGCAATGGACTCGCGCCAGACAGATCATGCCGTCGGTCGGGCGTTTTCCTCCTGGGGAGCGGCGGAGTGCAATGCGGATGGCCATTGCTTCCTCCAAACGCACAGGACGACACCCCAGTCAACGGATCGGTACAGGTCATCGTCGGATCCGCTGTCTGCCATGCTGAAGAAGGTTGGAGATCACCGAATGGGAGCTTGGGTGGCGGAGGAAAGTGGAGGGGACTAGAGTGAAGTGGCTAGGGTTTGGCCCGGACAACGGATGGAGAGGAATATATGTGGGGTCGGGTTGACCAGCGTGGGCCCTAGTCCGATGTGGCGGACGTTCCTGGGCATTTGGGTTGGATATGAGAGGTGTCGATCGGTCCGGGCATTTGAGACCTGTTTGAGGTGCCCGTCTGGATCACTTTTTGTGGCTGATCACTGACCGAGCCGGCTATAGATACTCTTATGTAAGGGGACTGGGGCGTCCGGCTATAGATACTCTTATGTTATTACTCCCTTTGTACCTATGAGTTGGGCGTAAATTTTTCAGCGCCCCCAAGGAGAGCCCATGATCATAATTAGCTTCCCAACATGGAGCCAAACGTGGAAGGATTTGTAACAACATGCAACTACGGTAGCCGTAGGGCATCTTCAACACTAAACCTCAAATTTACTTCACCATATATCCGTATATAGGGGCCAGTCCGCGGATACTGATGTGCCAGATGCCATCATATTAATGCTGTCCACTTATATTTCAACCTATGTGTGAACTAACCGGACGGAATTAATGCAAACACGACTGATTTCATATAAACCGGCCAAAATTCATTACATTCTTTTTTTACAAGTTTTAACTAAAAACTATACCAGACTAAGGTAACACTAGTCTACAGCCGGCGCCGGTGGATATACATTCCCACGACACGGATACCCTTGACTAGTCTACGGCCGGCCGCGGCGGATCTTCATTGTCTTCCGCATGTCCGGCAGCCTGCTCGTCAGACTGTCGAGAGCCCCAAAGGTATATGCTTCAGCGCAAAGGACGGATCATTTCCCTATGCTCGGCAGCGCCGCACATCGGAGTGCAACCACCGCGATGTGCTTTAGCCGGAGGGAAGTGGGCGATGGTGGCCTGCGACCGGGCAAGACACCGGTTGTGTATGCCAGCATCGCCTTGGTGGTGGGCTTCATGTGACCCAAGCGGCGGCGGCCTCCCATGTTCAACTTCTCCTCGATGCTGGTGGCGCGCGCAGACGTGGTGGCCACCATTTCGTCCATCTTCATGAAGCCGGCTTCTTTTCTCCGCCGGCAAGGCGCTGTTATGCGCACATTGACAGCGGATGGCGCGGTTATGGTAGGTGTCAGATCTGAGCGATCTCTATCGTCTGCTCGTTGCTTGCTCGTTCTATTTTCCTCAAATAATAGTGTGTTGTTACCCGTGGCAACAAGAAGTCCCTATTTTGAGCACGTCCATATATGGCCCAATTATATATTCTCAAGAACAAAATAGCTAGGGCTGACAAAGCAAAAGAAGAAAAGAATGCACAGCAAGTTTTATTTCCTCCGAGCAAAACAACGTCACAACATTGGCTACTACTCTTGTACATCAAGTTCAACTAGCAAAGAAAAGAGCAGATGCATTCGTGGGTATTCTCCGCCGTGCAGTCGCCTATGATGGCCTTGATGCCCGGGTACTTCCACATGAACTGCTCCACGCACAGCCCGCCGCAACGGTCCCGCTGGCAGACACCGTCGTGCGGGACGCGGATGACGACCACGTTGTCGCACGGGTACCCTGTCACCGCCACCCCTCCAGTAGGATCCACACGAGAGACTGCCTGACACACTGAGGCATCGTGTATTTAAACAAGCACAGATCAGTTAACCAGTAGTTTGAACTAAAATCACGACAAGAATTATGAAACAGAGAGAGAGAGAGAGGGGGGGGGGCAACCTAGGGAGAGTGCGAGAAGAGCGCAGAGAGCAAGAGAAGCAGCTCTGGTCGCCAGACTATGTCGGCAATCGATCGAGCTTGGCGATTCTTCGATCAATTTGTGGTTTCTAGTCTAGGGCTTTCTCCGGTGTTTCACTAGCTATGGTCGGGTACGTCTGTTTGGTCGTGGTATATAAATAGGAGCGGTCGACGAGGATAAGTTACACATATGGTAAGTATTCTACGGCCATATATTGTCAATTATAGTACTTACTCCATTCCTAAATATGTCTTTTCAAATATAGTACTACTTACTTCATTCTTAAATATATGTCTTTTTTAGAGATTTCAATATAGACTACATACAAAGCAAATTAAGTGACTCTATGCTTTGAAATGTGTCTATATACAACTGTATGTAGTCCCTATTAAAATCTCTAAAATGTCTTATATCTAGAAATGGAGGGAGTACTTTTAATTATTCCCAATGGGAACGTCTTGGTAGAATCTCTACTCTATATGGTACCGAGGAATAATTCATCAAATCTAGGTGATCTCATGCTTAGAGGCCGCATTTTTGTTTTGCGAGTTACTAGATCATGATCGTGCACGTTACTGTGTTCGTTCATTTTTTGAGAAGTTAGAGTATTGTGTAAATATTTGAAAAGATAAAGAAAATATATTTACTTAAAATACCCCAATATTAGACAATGATACAAATATAATATGATAGTAAGTAATACTTGCTAAGGGGTCAAACTTTGATGCCCATCCTGTTGTGACATCACCACATCACCATGACAGGTCAAATGACACAAAAGAAATAAGCATGTATAAAGTATAAATACCCACCGAAGCTTTAAAGGATAACCAACATAATTTCAAGAGTAACATTTTCAGTGTTTCATAGGCATATACAACAAGTGACAGTTTTCACAGTGAATAATGTTTTTCTTACAACATAACACATAAAATATCAAAGAAGAGTAAAAGAAAATTGGAGTTTTTTTAGACATATATTAGTGAGAGACAATTTTCACAAAAATGTGTTTTTTGAGATTCCCTCTTTACACCTCATATCGGATAGTTAATATGATTATGGTGTGGCTTACATAATGAGTGCTAGAGAGAATTGAATGACTTAAGCTGCGTGCTTTTTCTGTCCATCGAACTTTTCAGGGCTCAAAACCTCTCTATGGTTTCTGAAATATCTGATGGTTCAATAACAAAATGGTCATCTACGCATACTAAATTGGACAAAGCAGCATGGTTAGTAGTGCAACGTGGGCAACTATTGCAAACCAGACCCATAGTGCGATTCGAAACTTGTGTTTCTCACTTTCCGAGAATATATATTGAAAGGATAACTATTGACATAAAGACTTTTTTTAAGGAAATAATGGGAGACTTACTACAGGTGCATATATGAGATAGGCATTCCAACCTCACCAACTGAGAGACACAAAAACGGATGAATTGATTATGTCAAGGCTGCCACCAAAGAAGCATATCCAGACGAGACTAATGAATACATTTGATTTGCATATGCTTCTTGGCATGCCTAACTTAACCCCAACAAAAGGCGATGGGCATATGTCCGCATGTGCATCACACAGGACACGAGGTAAAACTCCTCCACCACCCAGTAACCATCGGTGGTGACACTGAGGTCGGCACGCTTGCTGATGCCCCCGCCTGCGATCTGGCTCTAGAACCCGGTCTTGCTGAGGAACTACCATGTGTCATGTGTGTTCACCTGCGCGGCTGCTAGACGGCGTGTACTCCCGCGTGAGCACGTGGGGGTCAATGCGGTAGACATCGTCAAAGAAGATGTACCCCCGGGCGTCAGGCATCTCCTTGTCGCCGGCGATCCACCGGTTAGGAATCCCAAGCTCTCCTTCCACGTCGGGCTGAAGTAGACACCGAGGGGCAGCGGCTGCGGCCGGAGATGGTTGTTTGCCATGGCCACGGTGGTCCCTATGGCGCTGGTGGCGATGGAGGTTGGTAGCTCAGTTTGCTTTCTTGGTTTCTTGATGACCATTGAGTCAAACGGAGCAGGGTGGAGGGGGATCGAATGTGGGGAGCGGGCTAGGCTTAAATGCAAGGCGACACACTTGTGGGGAAAGTCCTATCGGCTGATCTGGCCCAGGCCCATTTGCTGGTTTTCTTGTTTGGGTTTGCTTGAATACACATTCTAACACACATGAACTGATTCTTGAAAAGCACACACACACATGAACTTATATTCTCTCCTAAAAAATGCTAATATTCTTCCCCAAAATAACATGAACATATATATTCTAACATAGACAACAACTATTATCAAAGGCATGAACATTTTTTCAAATATATGATTTTTTTCATACATATTTACTGTGTTTTAATACGCTATGAACATTTTTTATTTCATACACATGAATTTTTTATTACATTTTCTTGGCAACAACATGACAAAAAATATAAAACATTTCTACATATTTGGAATATATTTTATAGTGATTGAACAATTCTTCCAGAAGAAATAATTT
>NC_057798.1:103578129-103585992 GCF_018294505.1 Triticum aestivum | reverse complement strand
AATATTTTTACTTTAAACAGGGATTTGAAAATTGTTAGAAAGTACCTATGAATTATGAGAATTAATAAAATAGGAAACATTTGTTGCGCTAAGTAGTGTCTAGCCCAATCATGAGACCCTGCAGGCGGAACAAGCACTGCCCACGAGCGCCTTATAGCACCTCCCACGTCCATCTACTCTCGTACCTAGACCACCGAAGTTGATATGTAGATCTATGAAAATAATCAGAAAAGGTGGCCACCACATAGTTTGTCCCCAATATGAAGGTTCGGTCCCTCTTGAGCGATTATGTTAGTGTCTCTGGTAGCGATCGATCTAACCTCCTCATCAAGGTTCACCCAATGTCCCAAACATTTCTTTGCCTCGTTTATGTTAGTGTCTCTAGTTTGGTGACACCGTTTTTACAAAACCATAGTGATCTAATACCTCGGCAATGCATACTTCCGTTTCTAAAAACCACAGTTTTTCTCACTTCGGTTTACTAGAAAACAGAGGTTGAGAGATCTCTTTCTCGAATACTAAAAAGAGCATGGTGTTAGGCATACTATGGTTTATAGAACTGGGGTATTTGTTGATGTCAAACACATCAAACATTTTAAAACCGTAGTTTTTTAAAACATGTTGACTTGACTGTATTCATGGATGATATATTCTTATTGCAGAAATGTGTGGAAGATAGGCTCAGCGCGCTGACCGACGACATCTTAATCTCTATCTTGGTGAGAGTCGACATTGCCACGGCAGCAAGAAGTAGCATTTTGTCAACGCGGTGGAGAAATTTGTGTGGTTACATCGTAATCCCAAATTTCATGCCATGGACTTCCTTAGCGCCACATGCAAAGGAGCTGCACGCCACATTGATCAAGCAATGGCGTCTCTGGTGAGAGCTACTAGCAGACTCTTGGCTCATCCACGCAGGAAACACACCACTAAAAAGCTATGCCTTGAGCCCTATCTCGCCGGCAACTACTCGCATGACATCGGCCTGCTGGTCAGCAACGCCATTGACAGTGAGATGGTAACAGATTTGGAACTCGCCATTTTAACTGAGAAGAAGCCAGAGGACAACGCGCACGAGGTTATGGTGCAGCAAGCTCAGGATATGGATGGATTTTTCAGTGCCTTTCCTAGCATTCTTCGTTGCCTCACAAGGCTCCATCTACAAAATGTTCGCTTGGCCGAACGGGACATGAATCACCTTTTGTTCGGCTGCTGCACCTTCGTCTGGACCACTACAACACCGGGGACTGTGCTGTATGGAAGATCAATGCGCCACGTTCGAATCTCAGAGTTCTAGAAGTCTACTTATCCAGGTTGAAAAGACCTGAGGTGCTATGCCTTCTAAAACTAGAGCGGGTCCGTTGGCAGGCTTGGTTGTTTTATGAGGCCCCCTTGTGTTTTGGTTATGTCCCGTCACTCAAGGAATTATCCCTCGTCTGTGATGCAACTCTCATTCACCAAGACTTTAGTTTAAGCCAAGTTCCAGACGGTGCCACAAACATACATACTTTAACCTTAAACTTTCGAGGAGAAAAGGTAATTTTAGCCGATAGCTGTTATATAGTGGTTGTGTGCTATTTCGTTCGTACGAACTTAATGTTGGACTAGCACTAGGATTGTTCTAGTTTTGCTGGTTCATAACCTCACCATGTTATTTGCTTTTATTTAAAATTTATAATTTCTAGGAAGCATCCCATTACTTAGCAAATGACTAACCTGGTGCGCACATAACTTGCATCTATGACATACAGATGTACAATTATTCTATTTTTACCTCTCTTTTCTTGTTCATCAGATTTGGATGCAACCAGACGGAAAACAACTATGCACTGCATTCAACAAGCTAAGAAAGCTGACCATCCATGGTATCTTTATAAAATTTGACCTATTATGGACATTAAATCTCATCGAAGCTGCTCCATCTGTCGAGACATTTGATGTTGAGGTACTTCTACTCATTCTTTTCAACTTTTAGTTAGAATGTGTACAAGTCTATCTGACTCAAAGCACCATCGTAGTCTCTTTTGGCTTTGATTACAATCCTACCATAACCCCTTATGATTTAGGTATTGCTGGTTGAATGCAGATGTTTGAACATCCATGCCAGGAGGGTGATGAAGCAAGAATAAGATGTTTTGGTGCTCAGAGAGTGGAACCTTCATGGAAGTTGTCTGGGTTCACAAGCTGTCACAAGTGGCAATTGAAAGAGTTCTAGTTAGGTGGTTTTAGGCCCCTACTGGAGCAACACTTTTTATTTGTAAGTATTGTTATGGGTCGAGCTCCAGACTTGAAGACAGTTCTTCTCACAGAGGGTCAATATCCATGCAAGGGTTGTGACACAAGAATCCCAATACCTCCTCCGGTAGGGGGCTTCTTTCCAACTTTCAGGGATGCCCAAGAAGCAATAGCCAAGCAACTTAGAGAGAGGGCCCGGTCCTCGGCACAGATAATTTTTCATAGTGGTTTGACATACCCCTCGTGGGCAACCCGATCATATATTTATTAGCTAGGAGAGTACAAGAGATGACGATAGTTGCGATGTACTGTGAAATGTGAATTCCAGGAGTAACTCTCTTTGTATTTTTGGTATCATTTCATCAAAATCTGGTTATAATTAATAGATGAGGCAAATCTTTGGTCTGTATTGCAAAAGCAACTTATAAAAGTTGTACAAATGTTGATTGCCAATGCAAGATCATCCTGTCATGTGTTCACACTTTTGTGCAGGCTCTTTGTGTCTTGATAAAAGGCCACAAGAGAAGTTGGAGACCCGTTAGAGCATCTATAGTCGGACTTGACAAGTGTGGTCCCTCAAACGCCCACGAACGCGTCCACGGACACTGTCATTCCTCAAGTTCCCCTTCTCACAGCCGGATACCTCAATTAACATACCTCAAATCCATACAAACTCATGCAACTACGTAAACGATGCATTACACACTTTGTCCGGCTACTACATCAGGACATGCCATCGGACTACCAAATATTGGCATGTTTAATCTGCATGCTAGCTATGGACTAGAAGATCATCCACGACTGTCCTTGCCCTTCCCGGCGCCCTTCATGTCCATCTCCCGGAGTAGCGGTCGAAGACGCGGTATAGATCGAGCTGGATCTGCTCATAGCCGGAGTTGTCCGACCCGTCGATGTCCTCCTTCTCCTCTTTGGAGGCAGTCCGATCATGGCATGGACCGCCCGATTCTGCTCTCAGTCGAGGGCGCGTGTGTTCCTCCGCTGCCGCTTCTTAATAATGCAGGCCTGGATGGCTTCCTTCTCTGCGGCTGCCTGCGCCGCCGCATCAACCGCCTCCGCCGCCGCCATGTCGGTAGCGAGGCGGGCCTCCGCCGCCCTCATCCTCTCCTTCCCACGGCGAGCACACCGGTCCCGGTAGGACTCATACTCCAGCGGACTGGTGATGGGGAAATGGAGATTGGAAGGCTCCCAAGAGGACCGCAATTATCCAGCACAGGAGGATTCGAGCGCCCAATGCGCCACGCAATGGACTCGCGCCAGACAGATCATGCCGTCGGTCGGGCGTTTTCCTCCTGGGGAGCGGCGGAGTGCAATGCGGATGGCCATTGCTTCCTCCAAACGCACAGGACGACACCCCAGTCAACGGATCGGTACAGGTCATCGTCGGATCCGCTGTCTGCCATGCTGAAGAAGGTTGGAGATCACCGAACGAGAGCTTGGGTGGCGGAGGAAAGTGGAGGGGACTAGAGTGAAGTGGCTAGGGTTTGGCCCGGACAACGGATGGAGAGGAATATATGTGGGGTCGGGTTGACCAGCGTGGGCCCTAGTCCGATGTGGCGGACGTTCCTGGGCATTTGGGTTGGATATGAGAGGTGTCGATCGGTCCGGGCATTTGAGACCTGTTTGAGGTGCCCGTCTGGATCACTTTTTGTGGCTGATCACTGACCGAGCCGGCTATAGATACTCTTATGTAAGGGGACTGGGGCGTCCGGCTATAGATACTCTTATGTTATTACTCCCTTTGTACCTATGAGTTCGGCGTAAATTTTTCAGCGCCCCCAAGGAGAGCCCATGATCATAATTAGCTTCCCAACATGGAGCCAAACGTGGAAGGATTTGTAACAACATGCAACTACGTTAGCCGTAGGGCATCTTCAACACTAAACCTCAAATTTACTTCACCATATATCCGTATATAGGGGCCAGTCCGCGGACACTGATGTGCCAAATGCCATCATATTAATGCTGTCCACTTATATTTCAACCTATGTGTGAACTAACCGGACGGAATTAATGCAAACACGACTGATTTCATATAAACCGGCCAAAATTCATTACATTCTTTTTTTACAATTTTTAACTAAAAACTATACCAAACTAAGGTAACACTAGTTTACAGCCGGCGCCGGTGGATATACATTCCCACGACACGGATACCCTTGACTAGTCTACGGCCGGCCGCGGCGGATCTTCATTGTCTTCCGCATGTCCGGCAGCCTGCTCGTCAGACTGTCGAGAACCCCAAAGGTATATGCTTCAGCGCAAAGGACGGATCATTTCCCCATGCTCGGCAGCGCCGCACATCGGAGTGCAACCACCGCGATGTGCTTTAGCCGGAGGGAAGGGGGCGATGGTGGCCTGCGACCGGGCAAGACACCGGTTGTGTATGCCGGCATCGCCTTGGTGGTGGGCTTCATGTGACCCAAGCGGCGGCGGCCTCCCATGTTCAACTTCTCCTCGATGCTGGTGGCGCGCGCAGACGTGGTGGCCACCATTTCGTCCATCTTCACGAAGCCGGCTTCTTTTCTCCGCCGGCAAGGCGCTGTTATGCGTACATTGACAGCGTATGGCGCGGTTATAGTAGGTGTCAGATCTGAGCGATCTCTATCGTCTGCTCGTGGCTTGCTCGTTCTATTTTCCTCAAATAATAGTGTGTTGTTACCCGTGGCAACAAGAAGTCCCTATTTTGAGCACGTCCATATATGGCCCAATTATATATTCTCAAGAACAAAATAGCTAGGGCTGACAAAGCAAAAGAAGAAAAGAATGCACAGCAAGTTTTATTTCCTCCGAGCAAAACAACATCACAACATTGGCTACTACTCTTGTACATCAAGTTCAACTAGCAAAGAAAAGAGCAGATGCATTCGTGGGTATTCTCCGCCGTGCAGTCGCCTATGACGGCCTTGATGCCCGGGTACTTCCACATGAACTGCTCCACGCACAGCACGCCGCAACGGTCCAGCAGGCAGACACCGTCGTGCGGGACGCGGATGACGACCACGTTGTCGCACGGGTACCCTGTCACCGCCACCCCTCCAGTAGGATCCACACGAGAGACTGCCTGACACACTGAGGCATCGTGTATTTAAACAAGCACAGATCAGTTAACCAGTAGTTTGAACTAAAATCACGACAAGAATTATGAAACAGAGAGAGAGAGAGAGGGGGGGCAACCTAGGGAGAGTGCGAGAAGAGCGCAGAGAGCAAGAGAAGCAGCTCTGGTCGCCAGACTGTGTCGGCAATCGATCGAGCTTGGCGATTCTTCGATCAATTTGTGGTTTCTAGTCTAGGGCTTTCTCCGGTGTTTCACTAGCTATGGTCGGGTACGTCTGTTTGGTCGTGGTATATAAATAGGAGCGGTCGACGAGGATAAGTTACACATATGGTAAGTATTCTACGGCCATATATTGTCAATTATAGTACTTACTCCATTCCTAAATATGTCTTTTCAAATATAGTACTACTTACTTCATTCTTAAATATATGTCTTTTTTAGAGATTTCAATATAGACTACATACAAAGCAAATTAAGTGACTCTATGCTTTGAAATGTGTCTATATACAACTGTATGTAGTCCCTATTAAAATCTCTAAAATGTCTTACATCTAGAAATGGAGGGAGTACTTTTAATTATTCCCAATGGGAACGTCTTGGTAGAATCTCTACTCTATATGGTATCGAGGAATAATTCATCAAATCTAGGTGATCTCATGCTTAGAGGCCGCATTTTTGTTTTGCGAGTTACTAGATCATGATCGTGCACGTTACTGTGTTCGTTCATTTTTTGAGAAGTTAGAGTATTGTGTAAATATTTGAAAAGATAAAGAAAATATATTTACTTAAAATACCCCAATATTAGACAATGATACAAATATAATATGATAGTAAGTAATACTTGCTAAGGGGTCAAACTTTGATGCCCATCCTGTTGTGACATCACCATGACAGGTCAAATGACACAAAAGAAATAAGCATGTATAAAATATAAATACCCACCGAAGCTTTAAAGGATAACCAACATAATTTCAAGAGTAACATTTTCAGTGTTTCATAGGCATATACAACAAGTGACAGTTTTCACAGTGAATAATGTTTTTCTTACAACATAACACATAAAATATCAAAGAAGAGTAAAAGAAAATTTAAGTTTTTTTAGACATATATTAGTGAGAGACAATTTTCACAAAAATATGTTTTTTGAGATTCCCTCTTTACACCTCATATCGGATAGTTAATATGATTATGGTGTGGCTTACATAATGAGTGCTAGAGAGAATTGAATGACTTAAGCTGCGTGCTTTTTCTGTCCATCGAACTTTTCAGGGCTCAAAACCTCTCTATGGTTTCTGAAATATCTGATGGTTCAATAACAAAATGGTCATCTACGCATACTAAATTGGACAAAGCAGCATGGTTAGTAGTGCAACGTGGGCAACTATTGCAAACCAGACCCATAGTGCGATTCGAAACTTGTGTTTCTCACTTTCCGAGAATATATATTGAAAGGATAACTATTGACATAAAGACTTTTTTTAAGGAAATAATGGGAGACTTACTACAGGTGCGTATATGAGATAGGCATTCCAACCTCACCAAGTGAGAGACACAAAAACGGATGAATTGATTATGTCAAGGCTGCCACCAAAGAAGCATATCCAGACGAGACTAATGAATACATTTGATTTGCATATGCTTCTTGGCATGCCTAACTTAACCCCAACAAAAGGCGATGGGCATATGTCCGCATGTGCATCACACACGACACGAGGTAAAACTCCTCCACCACCCAGTAACCATCGGTTGTGACACTGAGGTCGGCACGCTTGCTGATGCCCCCGCCCGCGATCTGGCTCTAGAACCCGGTCTTGCTGAGGAACTACCACCTGTCATGTGTGTTCACCTGCGCGGCTGCTAGACGGCGTGTACTCCCGCGTGAGCACGTGGGGGTCAATGCGGTAGACATCGTCAAAGAAGATGTACCCCCGGGCGTCAGGCGTCTCCTTGTCGCCGGCGATCCACCGGTTAGGAATCCCAAGCTCTCCTTCCACGTCGGGCTGAAGTAGACACCGAGGGGCAGCGGCTGCGGCCGGAGATGGTTGTTCGCCATGGCCACGGTGGTCCCTATGGCGCTGGTGGCGATGGAGGTTGGTAGCTCAGTTTGCTTTCTTGGTTTCTTGATGACCATTGAGTCAAACGGAGCAGGCTGGAGGGGGATCGAATGTGGGGAGCGGGCTAGGCTTAAATGCAGGGCGACACACTTGTGGGGAAAGTCCTATCGGCTGATCTGGCCCAGGCCCATTTGCTGGTTTTCTTGTTTGGGTTTGCTTGAATACACATTCTAACACACATGAACTGATTCTTGAAAAGCACACACACACATGAACTTATATTCTCTCCTAAAAAATGCTAATATTCTTCCCCAAAATAACATGAACATATATATTCTAACATAGACAACAACTATTATCAAAGGCATGAACATTTTTTCAAAATATATGATTTTTTTCATACAGATTTACTGTGTTTTAATACGCTATGAACATTTTTTATTTCATACACATGAATTTTTTATTACATTTTCTTGGCAACAACATGACAAAAAATAT
>NC_057798.1:103553200-103577757 GCF_018294505.1 Triticum aestivum | reverse complement strand
GAATTATGAGAATTATTAAAATAGGAAACATTTGTTGCGCTAAGTAGTGTCTAGCCCAATCATGAGACCCTGCAGGCGGAACAAGCACTGCCCACGAGCGCCTTATAGCACCTCCCACGTCCATCTACTCTCGTACCTAGACCACCGAAGTTGATATGTAGATCTATGAAAATAATCAGAAAAGGTGGCCACCACATAGTTTGTCCCCAATATGAAGGTTCGGTCCCTCTTGAGCGATTATGTTAGTGTCTCTGGTAGCGATCGATCTAACCTCCTCATCAAGGTTCACCCAATGTCCCAAGCATTTCTTTGCCTCGTTTATGTTAGTGTCTCTAGTTTGGTGACACCGTTTTTACAAAACCATAGTGATCTAAAACCTCGGCAATGCATACTTCCGTTTCTAAAAACCACAGTTTTTCTCACTTTGGTTTACTAGAAAACAGAGGTTGAGAGATCTCTTTCTCAAATACTAAAAAGAGCATGGTGTTAGGCATACTATGGTTTATAGAACTGGGGTATTTGTTGATGTCAAACACATCAAACATTTTAAAACCGTAGTTTTTTAAAACATGTTGACTTGACTGTATTCATGGATGATATATTCTTATTGCAGAAATGTGTGGAAGATAGGCTCAGCGCGCTGACCGACGACATCTTAATCTCTATCTTGGTGAGAGTCGACATTGCCACGGCAGCAAGAAGTAGCATTTTGTCAACGCGGTGCAGAAACTTGTGTGGTTATATCGTAATCCCAAATTTCATGCCATGGACTTCCTTAGCGCCACATGCAAAGGAGCTGCACGCCACATTGATCAAGCAATGGCGTCTCTGGTGAGAGCTACTAGCAGACTCTTGGCTCATCCACGCAGGAAACACACCACTAAAAAGCTATGCCTTGAGCCCTATCTCACCGACAACTACTCGCATGACATCGGCCTGCTGGTCAGCAACGCCATTGACAGTGAGATGGTAACAGATTTGGAACTCGCCATTCTAACTGAGAAGAAGCCAGAGGACTCCGCGCACGAGGTTATGGTGCAGCAAGCTCAGGATATGGATGGATTCTTCAGTGCCTTTCCTAGCATTCTTCGTTGCCTCACAAGGCTCCATCTACAAAATGTTCGCTTGGCCGAACGGGACATGAATCACCTTTTGTTCGACTGCTGCACCTTCGTCTGGACCACTACAACACCGGGGACTGTGCTGTATGGAAGATCAATGCGCCACGTTCGAATCTCAGAGTTCTAGAAGTCTACTTATCCAGGTTGAAAAGACCTGAGGTGCTATGCCTTCTAAAACTAGAGCGGGTATGTTGGCAGGCTTGGTTGTTTTATGAGGCCCCCTTGTGTTTTGGTTATGTCCCGTCACTCAAGGAATTATCCCTCATCTGTGATGCAACTCTCATTCACCAAGATTTTAGTTTAAGCCAAGTTCCAGACGGTGCCACAAACATACATACTTTAACCTTAAACTTTCGAGGAGAAAAGGTAATTTTAGCCGATAGCTGTTATATTGTGGTTGTGTGCTATTTCGTTCGTACGAACTTAATGTTGGACTAGCACTAGGATTGTTCTAGTTTTGCTGGTTCATAACCTCACCATGTTATTTGCTTTTATTTAAAATTTATAATTTCTAGGAAGCATCCCATTACTTAGCAAATGACTAACCTGGTGCGCACATAACTTGCATCTATGACATACAGATGTACAATTATTCTATTTTTACCTCTCTTTTCTTGTTCATCAGATTTGGATGCAACCAGACGGAAAACAACTATGCACTGCATTCAACAACTAAGAAAGCTGACCATCCATGGTATCTTTATAAAATTTGACCTATTATGGACATTAAATCTCATCGAAGCTGCTCCATCTGTCGAGATATTTGATGTTGAGGTACTTCTACTCATTCTTTTCAACTTTTAGTTAGAATGTGTACAAGTCTATCTGACTCAAAGCACCATCGTAGTCTCTTTTGGCTTTGATTACAATCCTACCATAACCCCTTATGATTTAGGTATTGCTGGTTGAATGCAGATGTTTGAACATCCATGCCAGGAGGGTGATGAAGCAAGAATAAGATGTTTTGGTGCTCAGAGAGTGGAACCTTCATGGAAGTTGTCTGGGTTCACAAGCTGTCACAAGTGGCAATTGAAAGAGTTCTAGTTAGGTGGTTTTAGGCCCCTACTGGAGCAACACTTTTTATTTGTAAGTATTGTTATGGGTCGAGCTCCAGACTTGAAGACAGTTCTTCTCACAGAGGGTCAATATCCATGCAAGGGTTGTGACACAAGAATCCCAATACCTCCTCCGGTAGGGGGCTTCTTTCCAACTTTCAGGGATGCCCAAGAAGCAATAGCCAAGCAACTTAGAGAGAGGGCCCGGTCCTCGGCACAGATAATTTTTCATAGTGGTTTGACATACCCCTCGTGGGCAACCCGATCATATATTTATTAGCTAGGAGAGTACAAGAGATGACGATAGTTACGATGTACTGTGAAATGTGAATTCCAGGAGTAACTCTCTTTGTATTTTTGGTATCATTTCATCAAAATCTGGTTATAATTAATAGATGAGGCAAATCTTTGGTCTGTATTGCAAAAGCAACTTATAAAAGTTGTACAAATGTTGATTGCCAATGCAAGATCATCCTGTCATGTGTTCACACTTTTGTGCAGGCTCTTTGTGTCTTGATAAAAGGCCACAAGAGAAGTTGGAGACCCGTTAGAGCATCTATAGTCGGACTTGACAAGTGTGGTCCCTCAAACGCCCACGAACGCGTCCATGGACATTGTCATTCCTCAAGTTCCCCTTCTCACAGTCGGATACCTCAATTAACATACCTCAAATCCATACAAACTCATGCAACTACGTAAACGATGCATTACACACTTCGTCCGGCTACTGCATCAGGACATGCCATCGGACTACCAAATATTGGCATGTTTAATCTGCATGCTAGCTATGGACTAGAAGATCATCCACGACTGTCCTTGCCCTTCCCGGCGCCCTTCCTGTCCATCTCCCGGAGTAGCGGTCGAAGACGCGGTATAGATCGAGCTGGATCTGCTCATAGCCGGAGTTGTCCGACCCGTCGATGTCCTCCTCCTCTTTGGAGGCAGCCCAACCATGGCATGGACCGCCCGATTCTGCTCTTAGTCGAGGGCGCGTGTGTTCCTCCGCTGACGCTTCTTAATAATGCTGGCCTGGATGGCTTCCTTCTCTGCGGCTGCCTGCGCCGCCGCATCAACCGCCTCCACTGCCGCCATGTCAGTAGCGAGGCGGGCCTCCGCCGCCCTCATCCTCTCCTTCCCACAGCGGGCACACCGGTCCCGGTAGGACTCATACTCCAGCGGACTGGTGATGGGGAAATGGAGATTGGAAGGCTCCCAAGAGGACCGCAATTATCCAGCACAGGAGGATTCGAGCGCCCAATGCACCATGCAATGGACTCGCGCCAGACAGATCATGCCGTCAGTCGGGCGTTATCCTCCTGGAGAGCGGCGGAGTGCCATGCGGATGGCCATTGCTTCCTCCAAACGCACAGGACGACACCCCAGTCAACGGATCGGTACAGGTCATCGTCGGATCCGCTGTCTGCCATGCTGAAGAAGGTTGGAGATCACCGAACGGGAGCTTGGGTGGCGGAGGAAAGTGGAGGGGACTAGAGTGAAGTGGCTAGGGTTTGGCCCGGATAACAGATGGAGAGGAATATATGTGGGGTCAGGTTGACCAGCGTGGGCCCCGGTCCAATGTGGCGGACGTTCCTGGGCATTTGGGTTGGATATGAGAGGTGTCAATCGGTCCGGGCATTTCAGACCCGTTTAAGGTGCCCGTCTGGATTGCTTTTCGTGGGCGATCACTGATCGACCCGTCCGCCCGGACATATAAGGGGGCTAGGGCGTCCGGCTATAGATACTCTTATGTTATTACTCCTTCTGTACCTATGAGTTTGGTGTAAATTTCTCAGTGCCCCAAGGAGAGCCCATGATCATAATTAGCTTCCCAACATGGAGCCAAACGTGTAAGGATTTGTAACAACATGCAACTACGGTAGCCGTAGGGCATCTTCAACACTAAACCTCAAATTTACTTCACCATATATCCGTATATTGGGGCCAGTCCACGGATACTGATGTGCCAAAGGCCATCATACAAGCTGTCCACTCATAATTCAACCTCTGTTTTAACTACCAGAAGGAATTAATGCAAACACGACTGATTTCATATAAACCGACCAAAATTCATTACATTCTTTTTTTACAATTTTTAACTAAAAACTATACCAGACTAAGGTAACACTAGTCTACAACCGGCGCCGGTGGATATACATTCCCACGACACAGATAACCTTGACTAGTCTACGGCCGGCCGCGGCGGATCTTCATTGTCTTCCGCATGTCCGGCAGCCTGCTCGTCAGACTGTCGAGAGCCCCAAAGGTATATTCTTCAGTGCAAAGGACGGAACATTTCCCCATGCTCGGCAGCGCCGCACATCGGAGTGCAACCACCGCGATGTGCTTTAGCCGGAGGGAAGGGGCGAGGGTGGCCTGCGACCGGGCAAGACACTGGTTGTGTACGCCGGCATCGCCTCGGTGGTGGGCTTCATGTGACCCAAGCGGCGGCGGCCTCCCATGTTCAACTTCTCCTCGATGCTGGTGGCGCGCACAGACGTGGTGGCCACCATTTCGTCCATCTTCATGAAGCCGGCTTCTTTTCTCCGCCGGCAAGGCGCAGATATGCGTACATTGACAGCGGATGGCGCGGTTATGGTAGGTGTCAGATCTGAGCGATCTCTATCATCTACTCGTTTCTTGCTTGTTCTATTTTCCCCAAATAATAGTGTGTTGTTACCCGTGGCAACAAGAAGTCCCTATTTTGAGCCCGTCCATATATGGCCCAATTATATATTCTCAAGAACAAAATAGCTAGGGCTGACAAAGCAAAAGAAGAAAAGAATGCACAGCAAGTTTTATTTCCTCCGAGCAAAACAACATCACAACATTGGCTACTACTCTTGTACATCAAGTTCAACTAGCAAAGAAAAGAGCAGATGCATTCGTGGGTATTCTCCGCCGTGCAGTCGCCTATGACGGCCTTGATGCCCGGGTACTTCCACATGAACTGCTCCACGCACAGCCTGCCGCAACGGTCCCGCTGGCAGACACCCTCGTGCGGGACGCGAATGACGACCACGTTGCCGCACGGGTACCCTGTCACCGCCATCCCTCCAGTAGGATCCACACGAGAGAGTGCCTGACACACTGAGGCATCGTGTATGTAAACAAGCACAGATCAGTTATGATAGAGGCGAGATGTCCCGATCTTTCGATGAGATGATAACTATCGATTTGGTGGAGACGACTTAGACGATCTGACTACAAACGTGCACGACATTGCGCATTAGCAATCGCTAAACCAACTCCGAGAGGTTATTGACCACGCAGGAGCACAATCAACCTGACCACGAAGGTCTATTCCTGCATGCAACCGAAGAACAAGCAAGAATATGATAAAAGCAATCTGAATATTGCGAGTATATATGAAGTATTGATAAAGGTGGGAATCCGTAAGCGGTCTTGGTCTGGTCGTTGGACACAAACGAAGTACACGAAGTTGCAATGGCTAACTTTTAACTAAACAAATCCCCAGGGAAAAGCTACTAGATGGATCTACTTATATTTCTACTTATATAGGAGCAAGGGGTGGAGGCCAAGTACGTAGGAGGACGTCTCAAGGCATCCTAAAACTAACCCTAGGTCGTACAAGGCCAATGGGCCCAAGTGGAGGTGATGTAACACCTTTGGACTTGTAGTTTGACTCGGATTCTGCTACAGCATCAGATTGTTTCATCCATAACTCAACGCTCCGGACGAATTTTAAGGTGAATCCAATTGGGTTGGAACGTGCACGAAATCTAGTTTCCAACAAAAAAAGAATCACCCAATTTGGAGTCCTTATGAAAAATTTGTTGGTGTTTTGAGTCAGGTATGTCTGTGCAGTCCGAATCTGAATCCAGAACGTGAGAGACTTGGACTCTATCTTCTCTTGGGCCAAAACTGACATGAGAGAACTTTTTGAACAGCAAGTAAATATCTCTTTCTCACTTATCTTCACATGTGGATTGTAAAAATGTCCCATACACCTGTAATTAGACATGGCACAAAAGTTTGTGAAGTATTTTTGTCCTCGATGACATAAATAAATTATTGCATAGTTTGCATTAGAAATCACCTCACAAATATACATGTATGCAATATTTTTTGTCGTATCCAAGGTATTCATGTCCTCATCATCCTTCCTTTCTTGAAAACAAAGCCGTCCTCGGCGTTGCTTAATCTGAAATGTGGCTAACAAAAGAGACAAGGTGTACATGTTGTATATGTATATGTCATCCATTTTTACTTCTATTGATTTTTGCACAAATGGCACATGAATAGATGAGTAACTTGCATAGTTCATAAAATCTAAAGCCAAAACATTATCACAAGAAGTAGAAGGCATGAAAATATTGCAACTCAGTTTGCACATATAAGTGAAGCTCTTATTCATTTCAAAAGATTGACAATGTTCATCATTAAACCATCCCAACATTGGTGAATAAACCTTACGTGCATCAAATTTACATGCTACAACATTCTTAAATAAGAAAACATGCAATAAGTCATTTGACACAGAATGATCACCAAGATTAGACGTCATATCAAAATGATTAAACATTGGCACAATTATTTTAAAATGTATTTGATCCAAATCTGAATTATGTCCTGATTCACATGGTTCTTTGACATCAACAGTTAATTCAATGGGCGCACTCAAAATTGTTGGAAATTTAGTTGTTTGATCACATGATGCATTCATGATAGTAACATGATTCTCTAAACTAGGTGGCGTGCTCAAATCAACAGGTAACTCAACACATGATGTATTTAAGTTAATTAGGCATGCATCATTCTCATGTGAAATTATATCATCAATACATTTACTGTTACCTTGTCGCAAAGATGTAGCTGATGTAGGTATGAACTGTCACATCCCTAGCTTCTGGTAATGCTCTGAGCTAGCTAGTCATGTGTTGCATCATGTTTAAATTTTGCCTAAATTGAAATGGGGATGTTCAAACCCTAGCATTAAATCAACTCAACTAGGGTGAGTTAAAATCTTTTCAATAAACCCAAAAGGCCCCTAAGAAAAGTTCATGATTTCTGGTTAAGGTGGAAACCTCTGCCAAAAATGATGAATATATCCTTAGGTCATTTTTGGATTTTTGAATTAAATCATATTGTATTTGACTTTGGGCATTTAAATACTATAAATAATTTAAATGCTCAAATAAATGTTGGAAATTGATAAGGGTCACTGGAATAATTCAGAAAGCACCCATAATTATTTCCAGGATTTTATAAAATGATTTGATATTAAAACAAATCAAAAACAAATTGCAGAAATAGAAAAAAAATAAAACAGAACAAAAATAAAAGAGAGAAGGCCACCTGGGCCACTTACCTGCTTACCTGCCCGGCCCAGCTCCTCCCGCTGGCCCAGCCCACCGCCGCCTCCCTCCCCTGTCGCCTTCCTCCTCTGCCAGGAGGACGGGCACGCGCCCGGCGCACGCGGCCACGCGCCCCGGCCACCTCCTCCCTGCCTGGCTGCCTCCTCCTCCCCTGGTTCCCTCCCGCGACGCCACGCAGCCCCCTCGGACCCCTCTCACTCTTCCTCGAGCCCCCGCCCCTCTGCTCTTTCTCTCTCGCCCGAACCCGAACACAGCCATCGCCACCGACGCCGTTCGCCGCGGCCACCATCCCCCTCTCGCCTCCCCGACGCCTCCCAGAGCTCCGCAAGTCCTCCCTCGTCCTCCTCGTCGTCTCACGCGACCAGAAGAGCCCCGGAACGCCGCCCCCGACGTTTTCCCCCTCGCCGGCCGCCGAGGATCTTCTCCGTCGAATTCGGCCACTCCGGCGCGCCCCCGAGCCCACTGACCCTCCCTACAGCTCCGCGGTGAGCCTCCGTGCAGAACCCCTCTCTCTCCCCTCGCGTTTGCGAGCTCTAGGCCATAACTCCGCCGCGGCCGAAGCTCGCCGCCGCCGTGCCTCGTCGCCGTCGTTGCCAGAGCCACTGGAGCTCCCACCTGAGTGCACCATCGTGCTCAGACCGTCTCCACAAGCCGTAGCACGCCCCAGCTCGCCTTCCTGTGCCCCCTAGCTCTCGCTCGCGTCTCGCCCGAACTCCGGCCGCCGCCGCGAGCTCGCCTCCGGCGAACCCCGGCCACCCCCGCACCTCCCGTTGGTTCCCCTAGATGCGCACGGGCGCGGGCTACCTCCTGGTGCCCTTGGCGCGTCGATCCGATGCCCCTAGCGCAAGTCCGGCGTTTCCCCGCCGTGCGGAATGGTCGCCGCCGGCGAAACTCCGGCAGGAGCTGATGTGGCCGGTCATTAGGGACTAACTACCCCGCTAATCACCCACTAGGCCACTGACAGCGGGCCCCACCCCTGGTCAAACCCCAGTCAGCGCTGGGTTTGACCGGGATTAGCTCCTGTGTCACTGACGTGTGGCCCCCACACGTCAGGTTTGACCTGGAGGCGCCCTGTTGACCTGCTGACGTCATGATGATGTCAGACTGACGCAATAAGTATTTTCTGGAATTTAAATAATCTTAAATGATTTAATAATTTCAGAAAATAGCTAAAACTTCAATAATTCATAGAAAATTAACCATAACTCCAAATTAAATAATTTATATATGAAAAATTATCAGAAAAATTCAAGGAATCCATCTGTACCATTTTCATGCATGTTAGAACAACTTATCACTACTGTTTAGAGCAAATGAAGTGAATGACATTTAAATAATCACATATGGAGTTTGAATTTGAATCTTGTATTCAAACCAACTTCATTTAATCTGTTGCTAGTCGCATTAGCCCAAAACACATTCATATTGCCATGTCATAGCATGCATCATATTGTGCATTGCATTGATTGTATTTCTTCTTTGTTGCCGGTATTTGTCCCCTCTCGATAGACGTGATACCGATGATGTGATCGTTGACACTGATGAAGACTCAATGTTATCTTCAGAAGTGCCAGGCAAGCAAAACCCCCTTGTTCATTCCGATACAATCCTACCCTCTCGCTCCTGCTCTCTTTTACTGCATTAGGACAACACCGATTCAACTGTTACATGCTGCGGTAGTTGAACCCCTTTATCCTTTGCATGACCTGTCATTGCCACAGTAAATAGATGAAACCCACTAGCATGAGTAGGAGTTGTTTGAGCCCTGTTGTGCCTACTCATTCATGCTTGTTTGTCATGCCTGCTACTGCTTAGAGTTGAGTCAGGTCTGATTCATCGGGGATGAATCAGAGGCGTGTGAACATGTCCTACTGTGTGTGAGCTAAGTGTGTGAACACGATTTGGTAAAGGTAGCGGTGAGAGGCCATGTAGGAGTACATGGTGGGTTGTCTCATTGTAGCCGTCCACAGGAACTGAGTTCTGTGTTTGTGATCCATGATTCAGTTACTACCATACATTGGGCCCTGAAATATGACCCCGCTCGACTTCTTATTCACCCTTGTCCTCTGTCCAGGAGTTGCAAGTAGTTTCTGGTGTTTGTAGCTTACTGGAGGCCGTGGACAGCGCTGACCGTAGGGGTGGGCTGTGATGCGGTAGGTACGTGGCACGGTGTACCGGATGCCCGTTAGGTATCTCGGGAACCCTGTTCACATCGTTTGGGGCTGTGAGCGAAACTCCGGCCGGATCTCCTCATGGATGGAACCCGAATAGGCGATAAACCTGGACTAGAGACTTGAGTGTTTAGGTAGGTCGTGGTCTACACCCACGTCGGCTTTCGCTTGAAGTCTGCCGAGCACATGTCGTGTGCAGACGCTAAGTGGTGGAAACATGTATGAAGAAGTACACCCCTGCAGGGTTAACATCATCTATTCGAATAGCCGTGTCCGCGGAAAAGGACTTCTGGATTACTTATATCAGTTCATAGACAAGTGAAAGTGGATACTTTAAAATGCGCAAGATAAGCGTGAGTGCTATGGATGGCGTTCTCGTAGGGAGATGGGAGCGGATCCATAGTGGTGTATTGATATGGTGAATATGTGGACTCGTGTGCGCCACCTCAAAAGAGTCGCTTGCAGTCGTAGTTTAGGATAGCCACCGAGTCAAAGCTGGCTTGCTGCAGTCAAACCCTACCATCCCCTTTGTTGATAATGATGCATATGTAGATAGTTCTGATGTAAGTCTTGCTGGGTACATTTGTACTCACGTTTGCCTATTTTATGTTTTTGCAGAGAGACTTCGGTCTCGCTAGTAGTTTCACGTGGACTTCGACGTTTAGCTTGATACCTCAGCTACGATCTTGTGCCCTCGGCAGGATCTGGTAGATAGTCAGGCTTCTCAGCCTTTTCATTTATAGTTGTCTGTACTCAGACATGATAGCTTCCGCTTGTGCTTTGACTTGTATGCTCTGACTGTTGGGTCACGAGACCCATGTTTGTAATATCTCGCTCCTCGGAGCCTATTGAATAAACTACTTGAGTAGTAGAGTCATTTTGTGATGCCATGTTGTATTGCACATATCGAGCATATTGTGTGTATGTTATTGAAATGCTTGGTATGTGTGGGATCTGACCATCTAGTTATTTATCTTTAGTAGCCTCTCTTACCGGGAAATGTCTCCTAGTGTTTCCACTGAGCCATGGTAGCTTGCTACTGCTCCGGAACACTTAGGCTGGCCGGCATGTGTCCTTCTTCGTTCCTGTGTCTGTCCCTTCGGGGAAATGTCACGCTTTGAGTACCGGAGTCCTGTTAGCCCGCTACAGCCCGGTTTACCGGAGTCCTGCTAGCCCAGTGCTACAGCCCGGACCCACTTGCTGATGACCGACACGTTCGAAGCTGGGTCATGGATGCCTGTCCCTGTAAGTCTGTGCCACTTTGGGTTTACGACTAGTCATGTCAGCCCGGGCTCCTTATCATATGGATGCTAGCGACACTATCATATACGTGAGCCAAAAGGCGCAAACGGTCCCGGGCAAAGGTAAGGCGACACCCGTGGGGATACCGTGCGTGAGGCCGCAAAGTGATATGAGGTGTTACCGGCTAGATCGATGTGACATCGAGTCGGGGTCCTGACAGCGTTGGTATCAGAGCTTGACTGCCTGTAGGATTACCAAGCCAAACTGGTCGAAGTTGAGTCTAGAAATTCTTTAGTTATATAAGGGAATTGATTGTGGGATGGAACGTAAGGCTCTTTTTACTCCTTATACCTCATGACCTTCTGATCTGAGTCATCATCTTCTCTTCTACGGGGATTAAGAACTAGGCTATCTCTTCTTTCTATTAGGATCACGTGTTACCAATCAGTAGACTTATAAGTTTGTTGGATTTAAGCCTCAGTTCAGTTTCTACCTCTGTATGTTAATTGTTGATCTCGAAACCTTGATATTGTGCTTCTGAGTGGTTATGCCACCATTTTTGTGAATGTCTCAAATCTTTTCGGAGCATTTACAGCCGTTATGCTGTCCGAGTCATTCCAGGTTTCTAAATAGTCTGATGCATTTGCAAAATCCTTTCCCTCTGGTTTCGATGCTCCTTTATGCCAGCTCAATCACACTAATTGTTGAGTTGAGGTATTCTATTGCCTTGACATTATGTTGGAGTTACTACTATGACCCTAGGTGTCTTAGGGGATCATCTAGTAATTTAGCCATGATTTGTGTTCCCAGTGTGATGATTCTGGCTATCATTCTCGAAAGCATCCCGTGATGCTACTTAGTAGTAGGTATTCTATTCCTGGGTTCTTAAACCCGATATTCACTCTACTTACTTCATGTTGATAGTGTTTGCTAATTCCTTCAGGATATTAGTAACTTTGCGATAGTCCTCGAGGTCCGTGGTATTTCCTTCTTCCAAATACTATGAACCGCTTATGGCAGATGTTTATTGGATCAAAAGATCACGATTATAGTACTCTTGAGGAGTTCTCCATTCATAGATCGTGACTCTGCCAGTTCTACCTTTCTGCATGGGTTATCCGGAAGAAACATGTTGAACTTGGTTCGACATACTAATCTATGCGTCCACAACTCAGAAAATTATATGATCCTTTGAGTTGATCTCTTTAGTTGCATTCTGACCCTCGTCTATCAATTGATAGTCAAGAGTATGCGTGCGTTCGTTTATCGATGCCTAATACTCTTGTGGTCCGTCAAGCCATTCTATCGCAGAATGACTAGGAGAAACAAACTCCAGTACCTCTTCCATATCCAGGATTGGGTCAAAGAAGTTGTGCCCCGCAGATCAAATTGCTAATCCAGCCTTTGATCCTGTTCTACCCTGAAGTATTACCATCTTTATATCGGGATTGTTATAGGAATTGCACACCATCCTATGAACTCTTGGTACAGTGATACTTCTTGCCATCATTGTTCATTCCTCGGTTCCGTGTTGTTGCAGCCGGAGTGCCGACAAGTGAATCATGATGTGTGAACTCAATACCCCTAGCAACCCCATTGCTTGGTAGTTAATGGACAATAATCTTATTCTTAGTATGTTGGTTATTGAATCACCATTCTAAGATTGATCGTGCTACCTAGTCTTTATTTCCTGGTGCACTCTTCGATTGATGAGTTAGGATCTTGTCAAGTCCTCACTCATTTGATCATATCATCTTGCTCTGAAAAGCAAGATTGTTCTCGAGCTTAGTAACATACCGGTGGCTCGTGATTTTCTGAATATCTTCTCAGAAGTATTACCAGGTTGTCACCTGACCGCTATGTTGAGCTCGTGATCAAGTTGGTTTCTTGTGAACCACCTTCTCTCCAAGAATCGGTGTTAGATATCCCTGAGCTAGTTGGTTAAGCTAAACAATAACTTGGAGGGTTGGAAGATAAAAGCTTGTCTGACTTAGTTCGTTCCAAAGGGATATTCTTGTGTAGTGTGTGTTGAAGAAAGATGATATCTTCATCGATTGGTCCCTGTGATCAGTTGCTGGACCTATTGTCTTATCAATCCTTTGATTTGAGTGTGGGCTATCGTCAAATCAAATCAGTACCAACGATGCTCGTAATGTTGTCTTACTCGTGGTTGATCCCTCGAGCATACACCCCTACATCTTTGGTCTGACCAATGCTCTCACTTGTTCACTTAACTATGGAATTCCTTTTAAAAGGAAACCCGGATGAATTGTTGTTGAGCCCATTGACAACATCCTTATTCCCTCCATGATTTTGTTGAACATTAAGTTAGTGTTGGAAACTTTTGAAAGCATTTATTCATGCTAGTTCATGGAGCAAATGTTCGGATGTAAGAAGTGACTTCCTCCAGTCCATGTGCATTTGATGCAAGTTGCCGCCGTGGATTCGAGAAAGTCAATGTTGTTTCCTTTGGAATCATCCCAAGTCAGTCATGCATACGTGCGAAGTATTCTGTGGTCTGGAGATTTGCAACCTCCATTCTATATGTATATCCTAGCACACCAAGCCACTGATTGAGTTGTTCAAAGATAAAGGAGTCTGTCCAAGGTGAACTCTTTGGATTTCCACGCGTGGAGACTTCGATGTCCTTAATGATGGTTTCCCCTCCTGAACTCGGTAGTGTTTTATTATAAGACTACCACGTGGTCATGTTTGTCTGGGACAGCGTGTTCACATGTTGTAGCAGAACCAGCTCATGTTTTGGAGCTTACTATCGTAGCTCACTCCCCGAGAATCCCGCAACATTATCTCGTCGATTTGCGTTGCAAACTTTCATTTTTCTTTCTAGACTTGATGAGTCTGGGATATCCTGACACCAACCAGATCTGAATCTCAGGCAGATATGATGGTTTGGAACATTTCCCAAGAACTATAATATTGGTCCCTCGATAACCGGTAAAGTGGATGTCGAGGCCAGCACCACCCAGCCGAGAGACCTATTATTGTAGTATCTTGATTAAATAAGTTGGCCACCTCCCTATAAGGATTTCGTAGGGTTTACCTCCCTAGTTGTTCCTTATGGATTCTTGTGTTCCCGAAGTCCGACCTTTTACTTGATGTTCTAGATATCAAACCATATCTATGAATGGGTTACACTAGCACATCAAGGAGAACATTAGAAGCGGAGTGCTAAATGTCTCTCAGTCGATCATCCAGATTTTATTTCCTTGGCCCCGCCAAGGGTGAAATCTGAGAAGGTGTTATCTTCCTTTGCATCTGCATCCTCCATCACCATTCATCATGGTAGTAAGTTGTGTTATCGGACCCTTGACACGGATGTTGGTAAAACCTTGATGATTATGGAATTGCTCAAGTTCTTGAGAGCACGCACAAGCGTTAGGTGTTATCGCCGGCACTAACCGGGATTGCTCCTAGTCCCTTCGGTTATGCTATAACCACTCCAACAGTGAATTCACTCTTTATTGTTGGGTTCTTCCCCAGTTACCAGAATCATTCCCAGCATTTGCATTTTGTTCCCAGCATGCACCACCAATGTGCCATCCTACCATGGGTCTCTTCCACCTCCGGTGATAAGCAAATTCATCCATTACGTTGTCTTCAACAAGGTAATCCACATCATCCAAGTCCGAGTATGCCATTCTACTGACCCCCTCCAAACGATCGCTCGAGAATTGCCTTAGGCTGGTTTAAAGAGTTTCAATGATCTTTGAATCAAAAGTAATTCTTTTTGCCACTTAAGGGGATATCTCTACGAGTCACCTTCCCTAAGGTGTATCGTTATGGTATCATGGCAACTCAACTCCTCGCTACGTTGACAATCGTTTGCCACCTTCTTAGGTGTGGAATTGTTGTCCACCTAGTGAACCTTCGTCATCCGTTTCTTTCCACCCCTCTTGATGTGTATCTCGTGTCTCAACCCGAAAGATGGTTCTATGTCTCATTCCGTGAGTTGTTCGATCTTCAAGAAGATCGACCCTTCTAGAGTCTCCTTCTTCCCTCCATGTCATGTTGGCAGGATTTCTCAAAACAAGACATCAAGACAATGATGGTGAATGAATCAACGTTCAACTGAAGTGCACCCTGGATCGTGAAGATTGTACTAGTTTGCGTTTCCCCTTCATCCTACCCTACGCTTGAATCTCGAGACGAGATTCTTGTTTAGTGGGGGTGAGTTGTCACATCCCTAGCTTCTGGTAATGCTCTGAGCTAGCTAGTCATGTGTTGCATCATGTTTAAATTTTGCCTAAATTGAAATGGGGATGTTCAAACCCTAGCATTAAATCAACTCAACTAGGGTGAGTTAAAATCTTTTCAATAAACCCAAAAGGCCCCTAAGAAAAGTTCATGATTTCTGGTTAAGGTGGAAACCTCTGCCAAAAATGATGAATATATCCTTAGGTCATTTTTGGATTTTTGAATTAAATCATATTGTATTTGACTTTGGGCATTTAAATACTATAAATAATTTAAATGCTCAAATAAATGTTGGAAATTGATAAGGGTCACTGGAATAATTCAGAAAGCACCCATAATTATTTCCAGGATTTTATAAAATGATTTGATATTAAAACAAATCAAAAACAAATTGCAGAAATAGAAAAAAAATAAAACAGAACAAAAATAAAAGAGAGAAGGCCACCTGGGCCACTTACCTGCTTACCTGCCCGGCCCAGCTCCTCCCGCTGGCCCAGCCCACCGCCGCCTCCCTCCCCTGTCGCCTTCCTCCTCTGCCAGGAGGACGGGCACGCGCCCGGCGCGCGCGGCCACGCGCCCCGGCCACCTCCTCCCTGCCTGGCTGCCTCCTCCTCCCCTGGTTCCCTCCCGCGACGCCACGCAGCCCCCTCGGACCCCTCTCACTCTTCCTCGAGCCCCCGCCCCTCTGCTCTTTCTCTCTCGCCCGAACCCGAACACAGCCGTCGCCACCGACGCCGTTCGCCGCGGCCACCATCCCCCTCTCGCCTCCCCGACGCCTCCCAGAGCTCCGCAAGTCCTCCCTCGTCCTCCTCGTCGTCTCACGCGACCAGAAGAGCCCCGGAACGCCGCCCCCGACATTTTCCCCCTCGCCGGCCGCCGAGGATCTTCTTCGTCGAATTCGGCCACTCCGGCGCGCCCCCGAGCCCACTGACCCTCCCTACAGCTCCGCGGTGAGCCTCCGTGCAGAACCCCTCTCTCTCCCCTCGCGTTTGCGAGCTCTAGGCCATAACTCCGCCGCGGCCGAAGCTCGCCGCCGCCGTGCCTCGTCGCCGTCGTGGCCAGAGCCACTGGAGCTCCCACCTGAGTGCACCATCGTGCTCAGACCGTCTCCACAAGCCGTAGCACGCCCCAGCTCGCCTTCCTGTGCCCCCTAGCTCTCGCTCGCGTCTCGCCCGAACTCCGGCCGCCGCCGCGAGCTCGCCTCCGGCGAACCCCGGCCACCACCGCACCTCCCGTTGGTTCCCCTAGATGCGCACGGGCGCGGGCTACCTCCTGGTGCCCTTGGCGCGTCGATCCGATGCCCCTAGCGCAAGTCCGGCGTTTCCCCGCCGTGCGGAATGGTCGCCGCCGGCGAAACTCCGGCAGGAGCTGATGTGGCCGGTCATTAGGGACTAACTACCCCGCTAATCACCCACTAGGCCACTGACAGCGGGCCCCACCCCTGGTCAAACCCCAGTCAGCGCTGGGTTTGACCGGGATTAGCTCCTGTGTCACTGACGTGTGGCCCCCACACGTCAGGTTTGACCTGGAGGCGCCCTGTTGACCTGCTGACGTCATGATGATGTCAGACTGACGCAATAAGTATTTTCTGGAATTTAAATAATCTTAAATGATTTAATAATTTCAGAAAATAGCTAAAACTTCAATAATTCATAGAAAATTAACCATAACTCCAAATTAAATAATTTATATATGAAAAATTATCAGAAAAATTCAAGGAATCCATCTGTACCATTTTCATGCATGTTAGAACAACTTATCACTACTGTTTAGAGCAAATGAAGTGAATGACATTTAAATAATCACATATGGAGTTTGAATTTGAATCTTGTATTCAAACCAACTTCATTTAATCTGTTGCTAGTCGCATTAGCCCAAAACACATTCATATTGCCATGTCATAGCATGCATCATATTGTGCATTGCATTGATTGTATTTCTTCTTTGTTGCCGGTATTTGTCCCCTCTCGATAGACGTGATACCGATGATGTGATCGTTGACACTGATGAAGACTCAATGTTATCTTCAGAAGTGCCAGGCAAGCAAAACCCCCTTGTTCATTCCGATACAATCCTACCCTCTCGCTCCTGCTCTCTTTTACTGCATTAGGACAACACCGATTCAACTGTTACATGCTGCGGTAGTTGAACCCCTTTATCCTTTGCATGACCTGTCATTGCCACAGTAAATAGATGAAACCCACTAGCATGAGTAGGAGTTGTTTGAGCCCTGTTGTGCCTACTCATTCATGCTTGTTTGTCATGCCTGCTACTGCTTAGAGTTGAGTCAGGTCTGATTCATCGGGGATGAATCAGAGGCGTGTGAACATGTCCTACTGTGTGTGAGCTAAGTGTGTGAACACGATTTGGTAAAGGTAGCGGTGAGAGGCCATGTAGGAGTACATGGTGGGTTGTCTCATTGTAGCCGTCCACAGGAACTGAGTTCTGTGTTTGTGATCCATGATTCAGTTACTACCATACATTGGGCCCTGAAATATGACCCCGCTCGACTTCTTATTCACCCTTGTCCTCTGTCCAGGAGTTGCAAGTAGTTTCTGGTGTTTGTAGCTTACTGGAGGCCGTGGACAGCGCTGACCGTAGGGGTGGGCTGTGATGCGGTAGGTACGTGGCACGGTGTACCGGATGCCCGTTAGGTATCTCGGGAACCCTGTTCACATCGTTTGGGGCTGTGAGCGAAACTCCGGCCGGATCTCCTCATGGATGGAACCCGAATAGGCGATAAACCTGGACTAGAGACTTGAGTGTTTAGGTAGGTCGTGGTCTACACCCACGTCGGCTTTCGCTTGAAGTCTGCCGAGCACATGTCGTGTGCAGACGCTAAGTGGTGGAAACATGTATGAAGAAGTACACCCCTGCAGGGTTAACATCATCTATTCGAATAGCCATGTCCGCGGAAAAGGACTTCTGGATTACTTATATCAGTTCATAGACAAGTGAAAGTGGATACTTTAAAATGCGCAAGATAAGCGTGAGTGCTATGGATGGCGTTCTCGTAGGGAGATGGGAGCGGATCCATACTGGTGTATTGATATGGTGAATATGTGGACTCGTGTGCGCCACCTCAAAAGAGTCGCTTGCAGTCGTAGTTTAGGATAGCCACCGAGTCAAAGCTGGCTTGCTGCAGTCAAACCCTACCATCCCCTTTGTTGATAATGATGCATATGTAGATAGTTCTGATGTAAGTCTTGCTGGGTACATTTGTACTCACGTTTGCCTATTTTATGTTTTTGCAGAGAGACTTCGGTCTCGCTAGTAGTTTCACGTGGACTTCGACGTTTAGCTTGATACCTCAGCTACGATCTTGTGCCCTCGGCAGGATCTGGTAGATAGTCAGGCTTCTCAGCCTTTTCATTTATAGTTGTCTGTACTCAGACATGATAGCTTCCGCTTGTGCTTTGACTTGTATGCTCTGAGTGTTGGGTCACGAGACCCATGTTTGTAATATCTCGCTCCTCGGAGCCTATTGAATAAACTACTTGAGTAGTAGAGTCATTTTGTGATGCCATGTTGTATTGCACATATCGAGCATATTGTGTGTATGTTATTGAAATGCTTGATATGTGTGGGATCTGACCATCTAGTTGTTTATCTTTAGTAGCCTCTCTTACCGGGAAATGTCTCCTAGTGTTTCCACTGAGCCATGGTAGCTTGCTACTGCTCCGGAACACTTAGGCTGGCCGGCATGTGTCCTTCTTCGTTCCTGTGTCTGTCCCTTCGGGGAAATGTCACGCTTTGAGTACCGGAGTCCTGTTAGCCCGCTACAGCCCGGTTTACCGGAGTCCTGCTAGCCCAGTGCTACAGCCCGGACCCACTTGCTGATGACCGACACGTTCGAAGCTGGGTCATGGATGCCTGTCCCTGTAAGTCTGTGCCACTTTGGGTTTACGACTAGTCATGTCAGCCCGGGCTCCTTATCATATGGATGCTAGCGACACTATCATATACGTGAGCCAAAAGGCGCAAACGGTCCCGGGCAAAGGTAAGGCGACACCCGTGGGGATACCGTGCGTGAGGCCGCAAAGTGATATGAGGTGTTACCGGCTAGATCGATGTGACATCGAGTCGGGGTCCTGACATGAACAATGGCAATATACCATACACTTGAGATGATGTCGCACTCACAATCTGAGGTGTTGCTGCTCTAGAAAGTGCAACGATGGAGGAATCAACCGATGGTAGTGAGCATGAATTGGAATAGTAATTGTTATAGTCACCCAATGCATCCTCCTGTAACTGTCTCTCAAAGGTACAAGGACGAACATGCATACCAGTAATGCAACGAGGAATATACTTAAATCTTGCCTGAATATCATGGTTCAAACCACCAAAAAATCTATTCATTGTATCATCCTTAGATTCTTCTATGTCACAATGATGCATATAAGATTTGAACTCTTGGTAGTAAGCATGAACAGTGTTGTTGCCTTGTTTAAATTGTTCAAATTTGTGAAGCAATTCATGATGATAGTAAGGAGGGAAAAATTGTTATCTCATTACATCTTTCAAATCTTTCCAAGTTGTGGGTTGGTTATCAATGTTTTTCTTACAATGCACACTCCACCAAACAGAAGCAAAACCAGTAAATGCTCTAGTGGCAGCTCGTACTCGTTCAAGTTCAGAAAAGTCATAGTGACTAAAAACTTGTTCTACTTCAAGCTCCCAAGCAAGATAAATAGCAGGATTAAATCTACCCTCAAATGACGGTAAAGAGATAACCTGACCATGTGCTTGTGTGTGTTGTCCCAACTCTCGTGATGGTGGAGATGTGTCCGTCATCCAAGAACTTCTATCTCCGGAACCTGTCATGATTAGTAGAAATAAGAAACAAAATTCGAGAATAATGTTCCTATGAACTATTAGGATGTGGTGGTAAAACGCTCACAGTATAGCAAATATCAATATCTTACAAGTTCTTACCATGCAGCAGGTGGTGACAGGCAACCAGCGGTGTCAAATAACTCTAAAGATTGTGTAAAACGATTGCCAGGGAAACTACGTATGCACGGTGTAGAAATATGTGGAGCTGGGTTGGCTATATATGGTAGCAAAAAATTAGCAATAATCAATTCAAAGATGCAATGTTGAATAAACGCTCAACGACGGTACTGTGCTGGTCCTAGGCTAGACCGGACTAGAGACGTGAGCCTAGAACACTAATAAGGTCACTGCGTAGCACAACTGGCATCAATGAAGGATACTAAGTAGCTTTGGACAGCAAGATATAAGTGAAGATCACAACGACAGAAAATATAATGATGAAAAACAAGTGCCAAGCAAGATATACAATAACTGTCTCTCCAACTTTCCTCTTGAAAAGTTTGAGCCAATTTTCTGATAAATTTTTCAAAGAATGGTACTAACTCAAGCTTTTCAATGCAAAAAGAATCACTCAATTCTGAATTGATATGAGGAGTCAAAGAATTCTAAAGTTGACCTGAAAAATTAGAACAAGTTGTGTTCACAAACTTCCGAGGGCAAAAAGACCTATTTAGAAGCCAATTTTAAGGTGTCAACTATTGAACTAGCTTCTGCAACTATTTAGATGCGTCTCGTCGCTAGCTTTAATTTTAGTACTCACGGAGCCAAAACGGACTTTGTATGAGGAAGATACACCTGTTTTACTGAACAGTGTGGAAAACAGATTCCAATCCGAATTCAGGTACGAGATTGATTCTAGATAGATCCGAATTTTTTTCTTCTCTCTCTTTTTTCTCACACTTTTTTTCTTTTTCTTCTCTCTCTTTTTCTTCTTTTTCTTTCCTTTTTTCTCTATCTTTTTTTCTCCCCCTCTTTCCAAAACACACTAGATAAGATGCAGATTGGATCAAGCGAAGATGTGAATGATCTCAACTATGATTATGACAATGAACTGTGGGTAGCACGTGATGGAAATTGATGGATATGTAGTGGACAGCGGAAGGGATAACGATGCAGCGGCGACGTGACTAATGTGAATAGAACTCAAAAATCTAAACGAACTAGACACTAAGACCAGCAACTCGACACGGCGATGTAACCGATAATTCAATAATGCAAACAATAAAAAAAATTGCAAAGGCTCAGACTGGCTTGGACAAAGAATGAATAGATCTAACTTTTTTGTGGCTTTTTCTTGCACAATAGGTAAGAAAATAAATCTAATCTAGGGAAGCTGGAAATTCTCACCGAGCAACCTGAAAACTAATACCACTTGATAGAGGCGAGGTGTCCCGATCTTTCAATGAGATGATAACTATCGATTTGGTGGAGACGACTTTGACGATCCGACTACAAACGTGCACGACATTACGCCTTAGCAATCGCTAAACCAACTCTGAGAGGTTATTGACCACGCAGGAGCACAATCAACCTGACCACGAAGGTCTATTCCTGCAAGCAACCGAAGAACAAGCAAGAATATGATAAAAGCAATCTGAATATTGCGAGTATATATGAAGTATTGATAAAGGTGGGGATCCGTAAGCAGTCTTGGTCTGGTCGTTGGACACAAACGAAGTACACGAAGTTGCAATGGCTAACTTTTAACTAAACAAATCCCCAGGGAAAAGCTACTAGATGGATTTACTTATATTTCTACTTATATAGGAGCAAGGGGTGGAGGCCAAGGACGTGGGAGGACGTCCCAAGGCAGCCTAAAACTAACCCTAGGTCGTACAAGGCCAATGGGATCAAGTGGAGGTGATGTAACACATTTGGACTTGTAGTTTGACTCGGATTCTGCTACAGTATCAGATTGTTTCGTCCATAACTCAACGCTCCGGACGAATTTTAAGGTGAATCCAATTAGGTTGGAACGTGCACGAAATCTAGTTTCCAACAAAAAAGAATCACCAAATTCGGAGTCTGTATGAAAACTTTGTTGGCGTTTTGAGTCAGGTATGTCTATGCAGTCTGAATCTGAATCCAGAACGTGAGAGACTTGGACTCTATCTTCTCTTGGGCTAAGAGTGATGTGAGAGAACTTTTTGAACAGCAAGTAAATATCTCTTTCTCACTTATCTTCATATGTGGATTGTACAAATGTCCCATACACCTGCAATTAGACATGGCATAAAAGTTTGTGAAGTATTTTTGTCCTGGATGACATAAATAAATTATTGCATAGTTTGCATTAGAAATCACCTCACAAATATACATGTATGCAATATTTTTGGTCGTATCCAAGGTAGTCATGTCCTCATCAAGTTAACCAGTAGTTTGAACTAAAATCACGACAAGAATTATGAAACAAAGAGAGAGAGAGAGGGGCCAACCTAGGGAGAGTGCGAGAAGAGCGTAGAGAGCAAGAGAAGCAGCTCTGGTCGCCATACTGTGTCGGCAATCGATCGAGCTTGGCGATTCTTCGATCAATTTGTGGTTTCTAGTCTAGGGCTTTCTCCCGTGTTTCACTAGCTATGGTCGGGTACATCTGTTTGGTCGTGGTATATAAATAGGAGAGGTTGACGAGGATAAGTTACACATATGGTAAGTATTCTATGGCCATATATTCTCAATTATAGTACTTGCTCCATTCCTAAATATGTCTTTTCAAATATAGTACTACTTACTTCATTCTTAAATATAAGTCTTTTTTAGAGATTTCAATATAGACTACATACAAAGCAAATTAAGTGACTCTACGCTTTGAAATGTGTCTATATACAACCGTATGTAGTCCCTATTAAAATCTCTAAAATGTCTTATATTTAGAAACGGAGGGAGTACTTTTAATTATTCCCAATGGGAACGTCTTGGTGGGATCTCTACTCTATATGGTACCGAGGAATAATTCATGAAATCTAGGTGATCTCATGCTTAGAGGCCGCATTTTTGTTTTGCGAGTTACTAGATCATGATCGTGCGCGTTACTGCGTTCGTTCATTTTTTTGAGAAGTTAGAGTATTGTGTAAATATTTGAAAAGATAAAGAAAATATATTTACTTAAAATACCCCAATATTAGACAATGATACAAATATAATATGATAGTAAGTAATACTTGCTAAGGGGTCAAACTTTGATGCCCATCCTGTTGTGACATCACCATGACAGGTCAAATGACACAAAATAAATAAGCATGTATAAAATATAAATACCCACCGAAGCTTTAAAGGATAACCAACATAATTTCAAGAGTAACATTTTCACTGTTTCATAGGCATATACAACAAACGACAGTTTTCACAGTGGATAACGTTTTTCTTACAACATAACACATAAAATATCAAAGAAGAGTAAAAGAAAATTTAAGTTTTCTTACACATATATGAGTGAGCGACAATTTTCACAAAAATGTGTTTGTTTGAGATTCCCTCTTTACACCTCATATCGGATAGTTAATATTATTATGGTGTGGCTTACATAATGAGTGCTAGAGAGAATTGAATGACTTAAGCTGCGTGCTTTTTATGTCCATCGAACTTTTCAGGGCTCAAAACCTCTCTATGGTTTCTGAAATATTTGATGGTTCAATAACAAAATGGTCATCTACGCATACTAAATTGAACAAAGCAGCATGGTTAGTAGTGCAACGTGGGCAACTATTGCAAACCAGACCCATAGTGCGATTCGAAACTTGTGTTTCTCACTTTCCGAGAATATATATCGAAAGGATAACTATTGACATAAAGAATTTTTTAAGGAAATAATGGGAGACTTACTACATGTGCATATATGAGATAGGCATTCCAACCTCACCAACTGAGAGACACAAAAACGGATGAATTGATTATGTCAAGAACGCCACCAAAGAAGCATATCCAGACGAAACTAATGAATACATTTGATTTGCACATGCTTCTTGGCATGCCTAACTTAACCCCAACAAAAGGCGATGTGCATATGTCCGCATGTGCATCACACACGACACGAGGTAAAACTCCTCCACCACCCAGTAACCGTCGGTGGTGACGCTGAGGTCGGCACGATTGCTGATGCCCCCGACCGCGATCTGGCTGTAGAACCCGGTCTTGCTGAGGAACTACCACGTGTCATGTGTGTTCACCTGCGCGGCTGCTAGACGGCGTGTACTCCCGCGTGAGCACGTGGGGGTCGATGCAGTAGACGTCGTCGAAGAAGATGTACCCTCGGGCGTCAGACATCTCCTTGTCGCCGGCGATCCACCGGTTAGGAACCCCAAGCTCTCCTTCCATGTCGGGCTGAACTAGACACCGAGGGGCAGCGGCTGCGGCCCGGAGATAGTTCTTCGCCATGGCCATGGTGGTCCCTATGGCGTTGGTGGCGGTGGAGGTTGGTAGCTCAGTTTGCTTTCTTGGTTTCTTGAAGAACAATTTTTATTTCATACACATGAATTTTTTTATTACATTTTCTTGGCAAGAACATGACAAAAAATATAATAACATTTCTACATATTTGGAATATATTTTGTAGTGATTGAACAATTCTTCCAGAAGAAATAT
>NC_057798.1:103545257-103552943 GCF_018294505.1 Triticum aestivum | reverse complement strand
AAAGATTTTTTAGGAGTAACTGGACATTTTCTTATTTAACAACACATAATATTTTTACTTTAAACAGGGATTTGAAAATTGTTAGAAAGTACCTATGAATTATGAGAATTAATAAAATAGGAAACATTTGTTGCGCTAAGTAGTGTCTAGCCCAATCATGAGACCCTGCAGGCGGAACAAGCTCTGCCCACGAGCGCCTTATAGCACCTCCCACGTCCATCTACTCTAGTACCTAGACCACCAAAGTTGATATGTGGATCTATGAAAATAATCAGAAAAGGTGGCCACCACATAGTTTGTCCCCAATATGAAGGTTCGGTCCCTCTTGAGCGATTATGTTAGTGTCACTGGTAGCGATCGATCTAACCTCCTCATCAAGGTTCACCCAATGTCCCAAGCATTTCTTTGCCTCGTTTATGTTATTGTCTCTAGTTTGGTGTCTCTAGTTTGGTGACACCGTTTTTTCAAAACCATAGTGATCTAAAACCTCGGCAATGCATACTTCAGTTTCTAAAAACCACAGTTTTTCTCACTTCGGTTTACTAGAAAACAGAGGTTGAGAGATCTCATTCTCAAATACTAAAAAGAGCATGGTGTTAGGCATACTATGGTTTATAGAACTGTGGTATTTGTTGATGTCAAACACATCAAACGTTTTAAAACCTTAGTTTTTTAAAACATGTTGACTTGACTGTATTCATGGATGATATATTCTTATTGCAGAAATGTGTGGAAGATAGGCTCAGCGCGCTGACCGACGACATCTTAATCTCTATCTTGGTGAGAGTTGACATTGCCACGGCAGCAAGAAGTAGCATTTTGTCAATGCGGTGGAGAAACTTGTGTGCTTACTTCGTAATCTCAAATTTCATGCCATGGACTTCCTTAGCGCCCCATGCGAAGGAGCTGCACGCCACATTGATCAAGCAATGGCGTCTCTGGTGAGAGCTACTAGCAGATTCTTGGCTCATCCAGGCAGGAAACACACCACTAAAAAGCTATGCCTTGAGCTCTATCTCACCGGCAACTACTCGCATGACATCGGCCTGCTGGCTGCAACGCCATTGACAGTGAGATGGTAACAGATTTCGAACTCGCCAGAGGACTCCGCACACGAGGTTATGGTGCAGCAAGCTCAGGATATGGATGGATTTTTCAGTGCCTTTCCTAGCATTCTTCGTTGCCTCACAAGGCTCCATCTACAAAATGTTCGGTTGGCCGAACGGGACATGAATCACCTTTTGTTCGACTGTTGCACCTTCGTCTGGACCACTACAACACCGGGGACTGTGCTGTATGGAAGATCAATGCGCCACGTTCGAATCTCAGAGTTCTAGAAGTCTACTTATCCAGGTTGAAAAGAGCCGAGGTGCTATGCCTTCTAAAACTAGAGCAGGTCCGTTGGCAGGCTTGGTTGTTTTATGAGGCCCCCTTATGTTTTGGTTATGTCCCGTCACTCAAGGAATTATCCCTCGTCTGTGATGCAACTTTCATTAACCAAGACTTTAGTTTAAGCCAGGTTCTAGACGATGCCACAAACATACATACTTTAACCTTAAACTTTCGAGGAGAAAAGGAAATTTTAGCCGATAGCTGTTATATTGTGGTTGTGTGCTATTTCGTTCGTACGAACTTAATGTTGGACTAGCACTAGGATTGTTCTAGTTTTGCTTGTTCATAACTTCACCATGTTATTTGCTTTTATTTACAATTTATAATTTCCACGAAGCATCTCATTACTTAGCAAATGACTAACCTGGTGCGCACATAACTTGCATCTATGACATACATATGTACAATTATTCTATTTTTCCCTCTCTTTTCTTGTTCATCAGATTTGGATGCAACCAGACGGAAAACAACTATGCACTGCATTCAACAAGCTAAGAAAGCTGACCATCCATGGTATCTTTATAAAATTTGACCTATTATGGACATTAAATCTCATCGAAGCTGCTCCATTTGTCGAGACATTTGATGTTGAGGTACTTCTACTCATTCTTTTCAACTTTTAGTTAGAATGTGTACAAGTCTATCTGACTCAAAGCACCATCGTAATCTCTTTGGCTTTGATTACAATCCTACCATAACCCCTTACAATTTAGGTATTGCTGGTTGAATGCAGATGTTTGAACATCCATGCCAGGAGGGTGATGAAGCAAGAATAAGATGTTTTGGTGCTCAGAGAGTGGAACCTTCATGGAAGTTGTCTGGGTTCACAAGCTGTCACAAGTGGCAATTGAAAGAGTTCTAGTTAGGTGGTTTTAGGCCCCTACTGGAGCAACACTTTTTATTTGTAAGTACTGTTGTGGGTCGAGCTCCAGACTTGAAGACAGTTCTTCTCACAGAGGGTCAATATCCATGCAAGGGTTGTGACACAAGAATCCCAATACCTCCTCCGGTAGGGGGCTTCTTTCCAACTTACAGGGATGCCCAAGAAGCAATAGCCAAGCAACTTAGAGAGAGAGCCCGGTCCTCGGCATAGATAGTTTTTCGTAGTGGTTCGACATACCCCTCGTGGGCAACCCGATCATATATTTATTAGCTAGGAGAATACAAGAGATCAGGATAGTTGCGATGTACTGTGAAATGTGAATTCCAGGAGTAACTCTCTTTGTATTTTTGGTATCATTTCATCAAAATCTGATTATAATTAATAGATGAGGCAAATCTTTGGTCCGTATTGCAAAAGCAACTTATAAAAGTTGTACAAATGTTGATTGCCAATGCAAGCTCATCCTGTCATGTGTTCACACTTTTGTGCAGGCTCTTTGTGTCTTGATAAAAGGCCACAAGAGAAGTTGGAGACCCGTTAGAGCATCTATAGTCGGACTTGACAAGTGTGGTCCCTCAAATGTCCACGAACGCGTCCACGTACACTGTCATTCCTCAAGTTCCCCTTCTCACAGCCGGATACCTCAATTAACATACCTCAAATCCATATAAACTCATGCAACTACGTAAACGATGCATTACACACATTGTCCGGCTACTACATCAGGACATGCCATCGGACTACCAAATATTGGCATGTTTAATCTGCATGCTAGATATGGACTAGAAGATCATCCACGACTGTCCTTGCCCTTCCCGGCGCCCTTCCTGTCCATCTCCCGGAGTAGCGGTCGAAGACGCGGTATAGATCGAGCTGGATCTGCTCATAGCCGGAGTTGTCCGACCCGTCGATGTCCTCCTTCTCCTCTTTGGAGGCAGTCCGAACATGGCATGGACCGCCCGATTCTGCTCTCAGTCGAGGGCGCATGTGTTCCTCCGCTGCCGCTTCTTAATAATGCGGGCCTGGATGGCTTCCTTCTCTGCGGCTGCCCGCGCCGCCACATCAACCGCCTCTGCCACGGCCATGTCGGTTGCGAGGCGGGCCTCCGCCGCCCTCATCCTCTCCTTCCCACGACGGGCACACCGGTCCCGGTAGGACTCATACTCCAGCGGACTGGTGATGGGGAAATGGAGATTGGAAGGCTCCCAAGAGGACCGCAATTATCCAGCACAGGAGGATTCGAGCGCCCAATGCGCCACGCAATGGACTCGCGCCAGACAGATCATGCCGTCGGTCGGGCGTTATCCTCCTAGGGAGCGGCGGAGTGCAATGCGGATGGCCATTGCTTCCTCCAAACGCACAGGACGACACCCCAGTCAACGGATCGGTACAGGTCATCGTCGGATCCGTTTGAGGTGCCCGTCTGGATTGCTTTTCGTGGCCGATCAGTGATGGACCCGTCCGCCCGGACATATAAGGAGGCTAGGGCGTCCGGCTATAGATACTCTTATGTTATTACTCCTTCTGTACCTATGAGTTTGGCGTAAATTTCACAGCGCCCCCAAGGAGAGCCCATGATCATAATTAGCTTCCCAACATGGAGCCAAACGTGTACGGATTTGTAACAACATGCAACTACGGTAGCCGTAGGGCATCTTCAACACTAAACCTCAAATTTACTTCACCATCTATCCGTATATTGGGGCCAGTCCGCGGATACTGATGTGCCAAAGGCCATCATACAAGCTGTCCACTTATATTTCAACCTCTGATTGAACTAGCTGGAAGGAATTAATGCAAACACGACTGATTTCATATAAACCGGCCAAAATTCATTACATTCTTTTTTTACAATTTTTAACTAAAAACTATACCAGACTAAGGTAACACTAGTCTACAGCCGGCGCCGGTGGATATACATTCCCACGACACAGATACCCTTGACTAGTCTACGGCCGGCCGCGGCGGATCTTCATTATCTTCCGCATGTCCGGCAGCCTGCTCGTCAGACTGTTGAGAGCCCCAAAGGTATATGCTTCAGCGCAAAGGACGGATCATTTCCCCATGCTCGGCAGCGCCGCACATCGGAGTGCAACCACCGCGATGTGCTTTAGCCGGAGGGAAGGGGGCGATGGTAGCCTGCGACCGGGCAAGACACCGGTTGTGTACGCCGGCATCGCCTCGGTGGTGGGCTTCATGTGACCCAAGCGGCGGCGGCCTCCCATGTTCAACTTCTCCTCGATGCTGGTGGCGCGCGCAGACGTGGTGGCCACCATTTCGTCCATCTTCACGAAGCCGGCTTCTTTTCTCCGCCGGCAAGGCGCAGTTATGCGTACATTGACAGCGGATGGCGCGGTTATGGTAGGTGTCAGATCTGAGCGATCTCTATCATCTGCTGTTGCTTGCTCGTTCTATTTTCCTCAAATAATAGTGTGTTGTTACCCGTGGCAACAAGAAGTCCCTATTTTGAGCCCGTCCATATATGGCCCAATTATATATTCTCAAGAACAAAATAGCTAGGGCTGACAAAGCAAAAGAAGAAAAGAATGCACAGCAAGTTTTATTTCCTCCGAGCAAAACAACATCACAACATTGGATACTACTCTTGTACATCAAGTTCAACTAGCAAAGAAAAGAGCGGATGCATTCGTGGGTATTCTCCGCCGTGCAGTCGCCTATGACGGCCTTGATGCCCGGGTACTTCCACATGAACTGCTCCACGCACAGCCCGCCGCAACGGTCCCGCTGCCAGACACCGTCGTGCGGGACGCGGATGACGACCACGTTGCCGCACGGGTACCCTGTCACCACCACCCCTCCAGCAGGATCCACACGAGAGACTGTCTGACACACTGAGGCATCGTGTATGTAAACAAGCACAGATCAGTTAACCAGTAGTTTGAACTAAAATCACGACAAGAATTATGAAACAGAGAGAGAGAGAGAGAGAGAGAGAGAGAGAGAGAGAGGCCAACCTGGGGAGAGTGCGAGAAGAGCGCAGAGAGCAAGAGAAGTAGCTCTTGTCGCCATACTGTGTCGGCAATCGATCGAGCTTGGCGATTCTTCGATCAATTTGTGGTTTCTAGTCTAGGGCTTTCTCCCGTGTTTCACTAGCTATGGTCGGGTACGTCTGTTTGGTCGTGGTATATAAATAGGAGCGGTTGACGAGGATAAGTTACACATATGGTAAGTATTCTATGGCCATATATTCTCAATTATAGTACTTACTCCATTCCTAAATATGTCTTTTCAAATATAATACTACTTACTTCATTCTTAAATATATGTCTTTTTTAGATATTTCAATATAGACTACATACAAAGCAAATTAAGTGACTCTACGCTTTGAAATGTGTCTATATACAACCGTATGTAGTCCCTATTAAAATCTCTAAAATGTCTTATATTTAGAAACGGAGGGAGTACTTTTAATTATTCCCAATGGGAACGTCTTGGTAGGATCTCTACTCTATATGGTACCGAGGAATAATTCATCAAATCTAGGTGATCTCATGCTTAGAGGCCGCATTTTTGTTTTGCGAGTTACTAGATCATGATCGTGCGCGTTACTGCATTCGTTCATTTTTTTTGAGAAGTTAGAGTATTGTGTAAATATTTGAAAAGATAAAGAAAATATATTTACTTAAAATACCCCAATATTAGACAATGATACAAATATAATATGATAGTAAGTAATACTTGCTAAGGGGTCAAACTTTGATGCCCATCCTGTTGTGACATCACCATGACAGGTCAAATGACACAAAAGAAATAAGCATGTATAAAATATAAATACCCACCGAAGCTTTAAAGGATAACCAACATAATTTCAAGAGTAACATTTTCCGTATTTCATAGGCATATACAACAAGCGACAGTTTTCACAGTGGATAACGTTTTTCTTACAACATAACACATAAAATATCAAAGAAGAGTAAAAGAAAATTTAAGTTTTTTTAGACATATATGAGTGAGCGACAATTTTCACAAAAATGTGTTTGTTTAAGATTCCCTCTTTACACCTCATATCAGATAGTTAATATGATTATGGTGTGGCTTACATAATGAGTGCTAGAGAGAATTGAATGACTTAAGCTGCGTGCTTTTTCTGTCCATCGAACTTTTCAGGGCTCAAAACCTCTCTATGGTTTCTGAAATATCTGATGGTTCAATAACAAAATGGTCATCTACGCATACTAAATTGGACAAAGCAGCATGGTTAGTAGTGCAACGTGGGCAACTATTGCAAACCAGACCCATAGTGCGATTCGAAACTTGTGTTTCTCACTTTCCGAGAATATATATGGAAAAAGGATAACTATTGACATAAAGACTTTTTTTAAGGAAATAATGGGAGACTTACTACAGGTGCATATATGAGATAGGCATTCCAACCTCACCAACTGAGAGACACAAAAACGGATGAATTGATTATGTCAAGGCCGCCACCAAAGAAGCATATCCAGACGAAACTAATGAATACATTTGATTTGCACATGCTTCTTGGCATGCCTAACTTAACCCCAACAAAAGGCGATGGGCATATGTCCGCATGTGCATCACACATGACACGAGGTAAAACTCTTCCACCACCCAGTAACCGTCGGTGGTGACGCTGAGGTCGGCAAGCTTGCTGATGCCCCCGCCCGCGATCTGGCTCTAGAACCCGGTCTTGCTGAGGAACTACCACGTGTCATGTGTGTTCACCTGCGCGGCTGCTAGACAGCGTGTACTCCCGCTGTGGGGGTCGACGCAGTAGACGTCGTCGAAGAAGATGTACCCCCGGGCGTCAGGCATCTCCTTGTCGCTGGCGATCCACCGGTTAGGAACCCCAAGCTCTCCTTCCACGTCGGGCTGAAGTAGACACCGAGGGGCAGCGGCTGCGGCCCGGAGATGGTTGTTCGCCATGGCCACGGTGGTCCCTATTGCGTTGGTGGCGGTGGAGGTTGGTAGCTCAGTTTGCTTTCTTGGTTTCTTGAAGACCATTGAGTCAAACGGAGCAGGGTGGAGGGGGATCGAATGTGGGGAGCGGGCTAGGCTTAAATGCAGGGCGAAACACTTGTGGGGAAAGTCCTATCAGCTGATCTAGCCCAGGCTCATTTGCTGGTTTTCTTGTTTGCGTTTGCTTGAAAACACATTTTAACACACAGAACTGATTCTTGAAGAACACACACACACATGAACTTATATTCTTCCCTAAAAAAATGCTAATATTCTTCCCCAAAATAACATGAACATATATATTCTAACATAGACAACAACTATTATCAAAGGCATGAACATTTTTTAGAAATACATGATTTTTTTCATACAGATTTACTGTGTTTTAATACGCTATGAACATTTTTTATTTCATACACATGAAATTTTTTATTACATTTTCTTGGCAACAACATGACGAAAAATATAAT